>NC_048893.1:44128897-44173865 GCF_011077185.1 Oxyura jamaicensis | reverse complement strand
AGAAAGAAAGAAAGAAAGAAAGAAAGAAAGAAAGAAAGAAAGAAAGAGGAAGAAAATGTGTTTCTGAGAAATTAATGATCCATTTTATTAAGAGCAAATAGCTTATCATTCAAGGAGCAATCAGGGAGACTTTGAATAATCAGTTATTATGTTTCTGTAATGCTTGACTAAAAAAATATGGCTTTTTCTTAGACAGAGTCCTTACATAAAGGAGACTAGGTACTATGTAACTCTCTATTTCTAATGTAAAATATGCTTAATATATTCTAAGGAAAGCTTCTTGAGGTTGACTGTCAAAAGTGGAACTAACTAAGTTCTACTTTGACAGAGATCTTTTTGAGATCAGGAAATGGATTTGTCTGTGACTTGACTGCACCATGTTACTAATTTCCACAAAAGGTTTCCAGCAGTCCAAAAGACAGAAGGACCTTCTTCCAAGCCTGTGCTTCATTCTGAAATCTCAAAATTAATCCAAACCTTTCTTTATAATTCAGGGGGGAAAAAAGTGTGTAGTGTGGGGATGGGAGTGGGGGCAGGGGCATGGGAACTTGTGTAGACAATTAGATATGATATAAGTAAGTACTTGTATGTATCAAAACCCACCAAAAAATCCTACTACTGCAATACATGGAGGTGGCAAGCCTAAAGAATTGCATGAAACAAAACATCACTGCTTACAGCAGATACAAGGGTAGCAAAGGTGGCATCATTTTGATCTATTCCTCATTCCAAGAAAGGAGCAAACTCCCTTTGAGCCATGCAGACTACTACCTTTCCCTGTGCCACGAGTGGCCGGACATCTCAGGGAAGCAGATGTGTTCTCCCATATGCTGGATAACTCCATGGAGGCACAGTATTTGCAAGTTACATACTTGGGGCATGCAGTTCTCTACTGTACCATGCTTCAGAGGTCCAGCAGAACATGAAAGACACACTTCTGAGGTATTCATTACTGATAAGATTCTGTAGTCTGTGTGGTGCACCGGGTATGAACCTACAGACAACAGTTTAGGATGCTTACAACAGAAAAAGAAAGATAGCACTACAGGTTTATTGCTTTATTTTGACCTTACTTACATGCAGCACAGAAAAGGAATTTAACACCTGGACTATGGTATAAAGAAGTAACTTGAACTTCAAGGAAACTGGACGGTCATCAAAACTGGAAGGTCATCAAAACTGCACATAATTTAAAGGCCCTTTGTGCTGCCAGAATGCCTGAAAATGATGATCCTTGAGGTTCAGATGCTGTCTTGCTACTTGTGAAGGAGTTTCTGCTTAACACTAATTACTGAAAATTCTCTCTTTTGGACAGGCATCCTGTGTGAGCAGCCCAAAGCTAGTCAATGCATTTTAATGGTGAAGTGCTGTATTTCTCTTTGGTTACTCTTGGTAATTTTAGGAGGTCACAGGGTTTTATAAGAAAGGCCAACTGCACCAGGTTTAGGGGCAGGATTCCTGCTGCTTGTGAGATACTCTCAAAGCCATTGAGACATTGAAGGGCATTGGTAGCCTTAATTAGTATTGACTAGATTAAACCTTCCACTCCAGAAATCTGTAAATCTCTGCAAGTTTTAAGACAGGTTGGGGATAGACTGTATGTGCTTACTCTGTTCATATTCCGTTTGTGTAAGCATCTGCTGTCAGATGTAGGATCCTGCAGTGGATACACCTCAATTCTGCTGTCCTCTATTTAGGATAACCATTTTCACATTCCTTTGCTACATTAATTCCTCAGCAGTTTCAGGACAGTTGAAGTTCCCAAAATGGTTTAGCTGCTGGTATTTTCTGGAGGAATTAATTGGCAGGATGTGTATTGCTGAAAAGGCAGTGATAGGCTATGGTATAATGTGAGTTTGCATAAACAATTGTTACATATAATATCCCTGGAAGACAAGTTGGGTATCTTATAAAAGCTATCTTGGTATTCCATGTTATAATGAAGTAAATATTTGGCACACTAAAGTTATCTGTTAGGTCATGCCCCTTACCCCTGTGCAGCCAGCTTTTCTGTTTGTCTCACTGTAAACTGGTGACTTCAGAACCAGGCAAACTTTGCAATGAACAGTTTATTCAGCAGATGTTTTCTCCCTCCCCCGTTCCTGGATTTCCTGCTAACAACTCATGATATTGTCAGGAGAGGAAATTTTTCAAAATATGAATTTGCACCAAGGGCTATCCATCCCTTTTGTCCATTTTGTCAGTAGTTGTCTTTGGAAAAAGCATAGGCAGCATGAGAGACAGAGAAAGAAAGAGCATGCAGAATGCAGGACATCCCACTTCTCTGTGGTTAATTGGCTGAGAGGACTTCTCTGCTTCTGATGCGAGCCAGGGTTTAACAGAGAGGAGAATGGACACCATAAGTTTTAAAAATACCTTAGGCTGTGATAATTTAGTAGTATTAGGTGTTTAGAAATCCCCTCTCCACTACTGCTGCTTCTGTAAGATAAGGAAAGAGTTTGTCTTAACACAATTAAACATATGACATGCCTTACAGTATATTGCAATGCAAAGGGAAACGTTTTAAGTAGCCTTTCAAAATTAATTCAAAATTAATGCCAGTATAGTTATTATGATACCTTTGGCATGACCATGCACAAAGACAGCCATTGCATAGTTTTTTATGCTAAATAAAACAATGACCTTTTTCTTATATATTTTTTCTAGCATTGTTAAGACTTTCTCTCTTTTGATTCTTTTGTACTAATATACAGACACACTATTTTGTCCATAATCAGTGAGAAAAACATTAAGAGAAATGTTGTTTTCTGCACAGTGAAATATTCAAATAGTTATGTTGAACAATGACAGATTATACTATTTTTTAAAATAATTGGTAAACCAATTAAGACTACCAGGAGTTATGGACATATGTAGCAATCTACGAGGTCAGAGGCTTTCCAAAGGTCTGCAGATATTTCCACAGGGTATACAAATTTTTCTGTATTGGAAACACATTGTGTATTAAAGCTGTAAGGACAGAGTGCTTTGACTTAAATTAGAAGTCTCTAAAGGCCTCTCTTTCAACACGTATCATTACTTAGTATCTATAATTCTTCCAGAACTGTGCTTTGTAGACAGATAGGGGTAAATCCTGTGACCTACATAGGTAAAAATAAGTACCTCAAATCAGGGAAAACTGTATAGACAGCAAAATTGGACTTTAAGATACTCCTGATTTGTCACAACAGGTACATATTTGCTGGCACTGCCCTAACACACTGAAACCACTGCAGATGTGGCAGACAGATGGTTTTGCCTTGCTGTATCTTAAATAGAGATCTGTCAACAAGTTCTTAGAAACAGAGAATTAAACACATGCCTTTTTCTGTCCTTTCAACTGCAATCTTCAGAAGTAACCCAAGATTGGAAACAAGCATCAAAATGAAAGAAAAAGGGAATCTACACCCTGTAGAAATTTGAAATTGTGTTGAAACTGCAAGATAGAGGAAGCTTAGTACTACTTGAAAGGATCAATGAAAGCTCCTAAGTAATGCTCTTGTTCCAGAAAAGAGAAATGTGCTGGACTGGTGGGTCAAAATGCTGCAGGCTTTACCATTTCCAAATTTTTTTTTTGTTTTAATCTCTCTGGTGGGAAATAAATAAATAAATAGAATAAAATCTGATGTAATTGAACCTTTTTGAGTTTCAGTAATTGAACCAATATGTACTTCATACTTTGAGGTTTGTTGTCCAGTATAATCCTGGGATGGATGCTGAGAAGACCCACTATTGTGTACATTTTACTTTATTCCTGTCACTGAAAACATGATGCCAGAATTGAGATGAGTAAAGCTATCGATTTCATATGTGCGTGTAGCTCTAAGATGTTTAGATAATACTTTAAACAATCTCCATTTCAAATTACATTTTTGCTGCAGCTGACCTGCCTAACATTCAGAGTAAGAAGCCAGTAGAAAATGTACCTGCTTGGGTGATCCTTCACCCCATATTGACTGGGGTTGCCTTTAGTGAAAAGGCAGTAGCTTTGTGCAGTAGCTTTGGCCCTCCTAGAAGTATGACAGAATCACAGAATAGCCGAGGTTGGCAGGGACCTCTGAAGATCATCCTGTCCAATCCCCCTGCCAAGCAGGGTCACCTCGAACACATAGCACAAGATCACATCCAGGTGGGTTTTGAACATCTCCAAAGAAGGAGAGTACACAACCTCTCTGGGCAACTTGTTCTAGTGCTCTGTCACCCTTGCAGTAAAGAAGTTTTTTCTCATTTTCAGATGGAACCTCCTGTGTTTCAGTTTGTGCCCATTGCCTCTTTTCCTGTCTTCAGGCACCACTGAAAAGGGTCTGGGCTCATTCTCTTCACGCCTTCCCTTCAGATACTTATATACATTTATAAGATGTCCCCTCAGTCTTTTATTTTCCAGGCTAAACAGACCCAGTTTTCTCAGCCTGTCCTCATACAACAGGTGCTCCAGTCCCCTCATCATCTTATTAGCCCTCCACTGGACTCTCTCCAGGAGCTCCATGTCCCTCTTGTACTGAGGAGCCCAGAACTGGACACAAAACTCCAAGTGTGGGCTCACCAGAGCTGAGAGGAGTAGGAGGATCACCTCTCTCTACCTGCTGTCAATGCTCATCCTAATGCACCCCAGGAGACCATTGGCCTTCTTGGCTACAAGGGCACATTGATGGCTCATGGTTAACCTGCTGTCTATCAGGACTCCATCTCCTTCTCCATAGAGCTGCATTCCAGCACATCAACCCCAATCTGTAATGGGGCACAGGGTTATTCCTCCATAGGTGCAGGGCCAAGCACTTGCCTCTGTTGAGCTTCCTGATGTTTCTCTCTGCCAAACTCTCCAGCCTGTCCAGGTCCCTCTGAATAGCAGCACTCCTAGCCACAAAATGGCAGCACTACCAGCCATTCCTCCCAGTTTTCTACCAGCAAACTTGCTGAGGGTGGACTTTGTTTCATCATCCAAGTCACTGATGAATAAGTAGATGGTTCTGTGACAGGAGCCCACGTGGCGTACTAGCTATTTACCACTTGTATTCCATTTCCAGGCTAATGTACAGTCATTGTGAAAGCACAAGTTTGCTGCCAAAATGATTAAAAAAAAAAAAAAAACTCACTGCACTGATAAAAGTCTCTGGCTAGCTGCCTCTTCAGAAAGATGTTTTGAAGCTATAAATTTTCCACTGCAGGGACTTCTAGAGCTGTAGACAAAACATTTATTTGCACTTGCTGAGTTAATTGGAGTTGAGGGAGGACAAAGAAGAAAGACTGTTCAGCAAGTAACTGAGTTAAATGTTTCTATTCTTACCAATGAGCAGAACCAAGTAGGAAAATGCTTCAAGAACAGAAAAATCCAAGTAGTAAAATTACTCAAGAAACCTGACTGCCTCAGCAAATTACAAAGATCAGCTCTGTTCTTACAAGTCCATTCAAAATTATTGAGTAAATATGAACACCTTGCTGTGCCTTGAGAAACAGAAGCACTTGCCCCATCAACTTATTTGCATGATCTTTATTTTGGTGCCATATACTGGAACTGCACATTTTCTGTGCATCCAAATGCTCATGCTCAGTTTCAGAACATTGTGTGAAGTAACCCATCTGCAAACATGGTTTGCACATCACAGAAAATCACATGTAAAAATGTGCAGGCTTGGAAAATCTGTCTCCAAGTATTTAATGTTCAAGAAAATAGTCTTTTGCTTTTCAAAGCTCATGCTTGAAATTCTGTTTGTGATAATTGAGTAGATACTAGATGACACATGTAGCAAGACCCTCATCCAGCAAGGTGCTGCATATGTTCTTAATTTTAACAAGATACAGAAACTCTCTCACACCAGTGGAAAACCTTGTTTAACATCAGCACCGTGTTAACTACCTTGCCACACAATTTGCTTATCGGATACATATAATTTTAATAAAATTCCACTTTAGAACAAGCCATATCATCCAGCCTCAAAAAATTAAATGCCTTTTTAAAAATCTCATACATTTTCCTATCTGAATTAGTAGAGACCCTTCAAAATCAGTAACAGTATGCTACTTATTCACTAAAGAGTACATCAAAGTAAATGTAATAAGCTAATTTGAAATATGATCTCAGATGAACTAGTGTCTGAATAGGCTGAGAAAAATCTCAGACTGACCTTTTAATAAAATCACTTAAAGTTTGATAAATCTAATATTTACTTCATTTTTATTTGTGTTTGCTTATTTCTCATGTTTCCATTGAGAGATGATCTTTCCCTCATGGCCTCCTGGGCAATATCTCTTATAGTTTAGTCAGTGGAACCTGTCACTGATAAAGTATGAATCAGCAGCCACTCAGGCAAGCAGGATATGATAAAGCCAGGCTAGTAATCCTTCAAAAGCAACAGCAGCACCAGGTACTATCCTGGTATATTGTATTGGAGAACACTGTTAAGACAAAAGATGTAGGAGAGAACACTGTAGCCTGTCCAAACACCTGCTGGAGTAAAACCTCTATCCACCAGCAAATCAGAAATGATTGAGTTGGCCAGTCCATGACCTAAGACATAGGGATTGTTTCTCTAAAAAAAATAAAAATAAAATAAAAAATTTTAAAAAATGAAGTGTTCCCTCTGCAAAGTGGGTGGAGAGGGAGAGGGAGAAGGGAAGAAACAAATGTGCCCTGATTTGACTGTGTTTATTGACACCATGCAGATTGTGGGAGAAGAGTGTTCCTGTAACCGCTTATTTAGAGACTATGTTGCTGGCAGATGCATTTCTTTTTCTCTTTGTGTTGGAGGAGGCAAGTTTGTGATTAGCCACATATTAAATCACAAAGGAGGAGTGGAAGACTGCCTACAATTTTGAGTGAAAACAGACTGGCTGATATTGTTGGTCTGATACTTGCACAGTCAATCTAGATATTAAGACTCTTGTATATCAGATAAACATATGAGACTGCCATTCATGTCTATATTGTATTGCTGAAAGCTCCCTTTACTACAAATGGGTCAAATACAGAAGAGATCTGGCTGTAGCAAAACTTGTATTGGCTTCATAAGTTGTGTTTGGCTGAACACTCTGGTTTAGACTGGACATTTTCTGATGCCTTTTTAGACAGCATTTTTCATTAATTAAAAGTGGTTTTGAAATGGAATATATGAATTTTCCAACAGATTCTTTTTATTAATAGGTTTGTGGTTTTCATCTGATATCAGCACTTTGGGACCTCCATTGTTGGCTGATTGTCATTTCCTCTCTCTCCCGCCCAATTAGTTCAGACCTGTTGGAGATGCTGCAGGGATCGTGCTACCTTCATCTGTTCTGGGGAGCAGTGATTTGAGTGTGACAGGAATAGAGGCTTTTGGGGAAGAGGAGGTATTTTATATACACCAACATTGTCTTTATTTTGCTCCAGCTTGGGTTCGAATGAAGACAGGCTGATGGATTGAGGATCCAAACATTCATTTCTATACATTTTTAAATTATAGTTAAGTATTTAGCAAGAAAATGAATGACATCACTAACAAAGCTACTTGACTAAATTGCTGTCCATTACTTAATTCTATCCTCTGCTTATATGTCTTTTCCAGCAGCTGCAGTATTTTTCCTTAGTCCCCAGAATTCTTCTCTGGGGCAGATTCTAGACTGCCACCTCTGAGGCCATCTGCAGATTTCCCAAGGCTGCTATTGTATGAATAATCAGCTGTCTCACTTAAGAAATTCTCTTTGTTCTACATCATTAAATGCTGACTCCTGCTGTTGCTATGACAGATCACTTTACAGGAATCTATAAGGAGAATAAGGAGAGCTGTGTCTCATATTAATAGTGGGTCTTTATCATGAAACAAAAGAATATTCTGGGGCAAGATTGAGAGAGTTTGCAATTTTAAATATTTTAGCATTGGCAAATTAAAAAAAAAAAAAAAAAAAAAAAAAAAAAAAAAGACTGAAAATGCATTATACTCATTTTGAGGTCCATATTTCCAGAAAGTGAATTAGGGTCTTTAAAATAGTGTTGAGCAATTTGGTGCCCAGAAATATAATTCATAACTCCCATCAAGGCAGTGGTCACTTGGGGACTACCAACAGTAGGTCTCTGACCCTACTGTGGCTACAGTAGTTTGGGAGGGAATTCAAAAGAAGACTGGCTTGTTGTAGACAAACTGCATAAGACAGAAAAATGTTTCCGTCAAAAGCATGAGTGATAGCCTCTAGTGGAGGCAGAGTAATGGCCTACACAACCTGACATTTTGTTCCTGTACCATGGCTTTTTTGTTTGAAGTCCTTTCTCAGGTATCTCCCTGATCCCTACAGCTCTGCTAAATCTTTGTACTAGTTACTCAAGACCATCATTTCTAAGAGATGCTTTTGTGAAATGTCAAGTTTTGCTGTCAATCAAAAAACTGGCTATATGCCCAGTAGGTCTTTCTTTCTCTCTAGCTGCACCAGAGCACCCTGGAGCCAGGATTTTAAACCCATATGCCCAGTGTCTTTTCCTGTCTGCTATTGACATGCAGCCATTTTTTTATTTTTATTTTTTTTACATGGAAAGGGTGTTTTTTAAAAAATTTCTAGTTTTTTTGTTCATGTTGAAAGAACCCTGAATCTTGAGAGAGGTGCAAATCTCATGCCTATTTACATGGGCAAATAGGCTTGAAGCTGTCACCCCTGGCCTATGTTTTTTATGTTCTATTATGCTTTTAAGCCAACATCATGGCATATAAACTGACACCATTACATGTCACTGTGACCTCCTTCTGCAGGACTGCAGTACTGGAGTGCTTCCTAGACCATGGCACACCATCATGCCATGTGAGACCATATGGTGTCCTGTGGCTGAAAGATTCTGTCCATGTTCTTTTTATCCTAATGGTTGCTTCCTGTCTTGAGATTTACTTTGTCATTTGTGTGTTAGTGTGTTTTTTATTTTACTACAGCTGTTCCTGTAGTGCCATGTCATTTGTAACTACACCTCTTGTCTGTTTTTGTATTTTGGAGTTAGTTTTCTGGATGGTATGGTGAGGGGATGCTCATGGCATGGTGGCATACATTCTTCTGAATGAGGAACACACCAATGGTGACTCTACGTCATTGTTGATAGCAGGAAATATTGTCGTTTCATTCTATTTAGCTTTAAATCAGTCCTGGCTATATTGAAAACTGCTTGAAGAAAAATTGTTTCTGCTATAGGAAAAAAAATTAGGTAGCATTATCCAATGTGTCTGTTCCCTCACTTGAAAGCCCCTTGGCTGGATTTTCTACTGCACTGTCACAAACCCCATCAATCTCTTCAATTTCTTCAGAAGGAACAGAGGATTTGCAGGTTAACCAGTTGGAAACGCAAATATGGATAAAACCAGACGTACAGAAGACAGATGTGGACTTTTCAGAAATTCTTAATGCAATACAAGAAAGTAAGTTATTACTTGGATGTAAAATCAAGTATACAGTCAAAGAATCAATTGTGACGCATTGAAATTTTAACTGAAGGAACATACAAAGTAACAAACTGAATGATAAGTGAGTATGTGTTACTAAGATTAGTGAGAAATTTCAATAGGCTATTGAAGGACAGTAAGAAATCTTGATATCAGAGAAGTTATAGTAAAATTTGGATTATTATGTACCTAAGGAATCCAGCAGTATATATTTCCTACGCAGAAGTAATGAGATATATTGATTCATGTTACTTTAATACATTCTTGAATGGCTGTGTGAATTAATATTGACATATATATGCTTCAGTCTGGGATCTAAGACTATATTTGAAGTTTCATCTGTTACAGAGTATTGGGATATATTCACATGTTTGTATCCAGCAACTTTTGGGACCAGTAGTGATAAGCTTAACATGACAACCAAATGCCTGCATATCTTAGATAGCGTGTGGTACTATCTCTTATCACATGTGGTATGATGTGGTCTAAGAAGTGATTAGTCCACCCTTTTCAAATTTAACTGCATGATAATCTCAAGACTTATGCTAGAAAAAAATACTAGTCTTATTAACAAAGGCTGAAGACAGTCCACCCCAAAGACTGATGCAAATCTGGAATCCAAATGAATCTGGAATTTCAGTGAAAATTTTACTTAATGGGTTGAAAAAACAAAATGCATGGCATGATGACTTTGGTAGCTAGCTTCCTACTTTCCCATTTTTCCAGATTTATTTTAAATTGGGAGTTTTATGTAACAATTTTCCGAAGCAAGAAATAGCAACTTACATTCTTGAGTGCTAAAAGGCATATAAGAATGTTTAAAACCTTGCACTCCTCCTGATTTTTATAATGAGAATCAGTACCCATGCACTGCTAGAATCAAGGCATTTGGTGATGGTATTAGTTTGGGTATGGTAGGGAAACTCTCAGGTTAGTTAACGACAGAGGTAATCATTTGAAAATGTATCACCTGGTTATTGAAGTTGTATATATAGGATGAACTCTGTTTTTTCTGCCTTAGAAAGCTTTTCCCATCTGGAACTGTTAATATGAAATTTTGCTTTCTCCCTTCTTCTCCTCACCCAATAAATATGTCATAGCCCAAATACAGGCCTGAGGCAAGTTGTGGATGTGTACTGGACAGGCTGAAAAGACACTATAATCTTTCAGAGGCAGAATAGACGAGGTAGATTAAAAAAAGCTAAGCAGATTCTGTTTGGGAAGAGACTACGTCTGAATACAAGAAGCAATTATCTTCTCCATTTCAAGCATGTGGCAGAGTAGAATAAAAATGCATGATTTGATTAAAACAATTAGATGCCAAGATTAGATTTATTAACAATACTTTTCAAAAACAGATTCTTATTTAAATGGCCAGATCTCATGTTCCCTTGGTGCTATGCCATACTTCAGTAGCATACTCTCTAGTTAAATCCCTGTGCTGAATAACCTAAAATTTCTGTTCAACAGGAAACAGATTTATTTAAAACCTCAAATGTTTAACTTCTAGAAAAAAACTCTTCCTTTTAAAAGTATGCCATTTTTCTGTGGTTATAAAAAGGGGATTGATCTGACTCACTCTCAGGGGTTTGCAATGAAGATATAAACATCTGAATTCATTGCCTAAGATCTTTTTACATTCAATAGAAAGTAAAAAAGGTGTCTATATCCATTTTGTCTCATTTTAAAGTAGGTGGCTAATATAGATTACATGACCTGAAACTTGAAAGTGGCTATTTCTCTGTGTTGTCTGAAGATGGAATTTAAAGAGATAAGTTTCTTTAAATCAGTCCCATAGCTAAGGCACAAATTTCTTCATCATGCATATGTGCATGTATCTGAAACCTACCTTATGTAAAGCAAACTTTTGAAAGTGATTATTGGATATAAACTGAATAGAAATAAGCTCTAAATTGTTTTAGCAATTTGAATATCATTTCAAAACTAAATGGCATTACACAAAGACTCTTAGCATTCTTGGAAAAAAAAATATATATATATTTAAATATTATTTTAGAGCCATTTGAAAAGGATGCAAATTTTACAGGCTTGATACAGTGTTTTTCATTTATCCAGAACAGACACATTTGCTGTTGGGAAGTTAACCTCTGTAACCTTCAGATACATTCTGTTGTGAAAATATGGAAGCATCGCAATGGCTGTACAACCTGGTTTGCAAAGACTTGTTACATGTCGAAGGGAGTATCTTGTCACCTGTGGTCTGTTATGAATAGCAAATAATTAGGATAAAACAGGCCTAAATATTCTTTCCAGAGTAGTTGCTCCAAATAGTCATTGATACTTTTATTCCCAGTGGTTGTTAGTACTGAATGAAAATCAAAAAAAGCTAGTGATGCTTTTAAAAATCCCATTTTCTTCTTCCTAACATGAGTTTTCTGAACATTTCACTTTTCAGGAGCTGTGTTCTGTAAATTTAGCCAGCTGGTATATCTTTCTGTTTGGTATACTGCCAAGTGTGATCATTCAATAGCAGACATTTTTTATCTATTTTTTTTAATTACCTAAAACAAACAGTTTGGTCTAAAGCTATTTTTTTAAATTTCTATCCTGAATCTCTCTTAGACTGCAAATGAAGATAAAAATTTACCATCGTATTATTTACTTTTATGTGAATATAATATTATAAAAGAATTAATAGTCATTTCTACTGCTTCCGAGCTAAATTCTAAACTTGACTACCTTAGTTCATGTTAGAGTCTTAACCACATTTTTCCAAAGATTTCTGTTAAGTCTTTATAAGTTTCTTTTTGACCACTGTATACTCAGAAATTATCAGTAGCCTATCAGAGAGAGTCTGGAGACCGTGATTACTAATCTGAAAATGACTATAAACATGCACTGTAAAATATAGGATTTCACTGGGTGTAAAACTGCCAAACAAGTTGATGCATCTGGCCTCGCCTCAGCTGAGGACGAGCCAAGGCCTGGCTGGGCAGGGCTATGGGGAACTGGAGCTCAGCCCTGCTGTGGCCTCGATGGTGCAGGGGTTGACAGGTGCAGGGGTGACATGGGGTCCCGGGCCTGGGACAGGGTGGGGGGGGGGTCCTGGGAGTCTGGCCAAGGGCAGTCATCGCTGGGGGTGCCCTCAGCACCCTAACAGAAGCTGGCAAAGGCTTTCATGGCCGTTTTCTAGTTATTATCCTGAGAACATAGACTTCATAGGATCATGGAGTAATAGAATCAAAGAATCGTAGAATGGTTTGGGTTGGAAGGGAAAACCACTTTTCTTATGGAGAAGTGGTAAACAACTGTGTTAATGAAAAGACAGCTCTGATTTCAAAGCTCTTTTCAAGAATCCCCATAATTTGCTTCAATGTATGAAACTTCTTTCCACTGCCATTGCAGTAAAGTCAAAACTAAGGAATTTCTGGCTTTTCAGAGTATTTCTTAGCATCCAGTTTACACTGACTCCCACAGTGTTTAATAAAAATAAATAAAGTATTTTGTTATGTCATTTTTCCTTTCCTGGTCTGGAAGTCAGAAATTAGTGAATTTCCTGAGACAGGGTAATTTATCACTACATAGTTACTGAATTTAACACTTAACATGAGAAAAAGTTCTGGGCTGTGGTCACTCTAGGATGCCCACCTTGCAAAAACATTTGTGTCTTGTACCTGGCAGGCTTACAGAGTGAAGAAAAATGTTTGTATATGAAAAATCCGCCATAATGAAGTAAAAACATAACAAGTAGTACAAGAAGATGCAGAAGGAGTCTTGGTTTTTCATACTCAAACTTTTCTGCATCCCAAGTCTCTGAAAACCTGGTATTTTTTACTCATGGTTTTATTAAGGAGTATTCTCCAGTACTAGTGGTTTTAAACTAAATGATTTTCACCACCATCTACAGGTAGAAATGATCTCTACCTATAAACGTTGCAAATATGAAGTTTTGAATAAATTCATTCTTCAATGTTACTGATAGGCCTAAAAGTCTCCAAAGGGCAGCTTCTGCAATATTGATCTACAACTTGCATTATCCAAAACTAGAATGTACTCTGTGACATGGTGTGACAATTGGTAATAGAAGATATGTTAATTAACAGAAACATAATACTTCTATCTTGTCAAGTATTAGTCGGGTCCTATTTTTGAAAGAATGTTCTTATTGTTAGGCACCTTGGGTTTTGAGTGTCCATCTTCAGAAGATAATGGTATTATCTTATCTTGCTTTTGAGCACTACCTAAAGCAGCCTCTTGCTTGGTCCAAAGAGGTTTTAAGAACCACTGAGATTTCTCACAGGGACTCTTGTTCATAATTTCCTAGTGTTCAGTTTTCAGAATATGTGATTCTGCTACATTTGGTTTAAAAAATATTTATATATGCTATTTTTTTAACTCCTCAAGGGATTCTGAATTATAAAGTCACTTTGATTTTTTCCTCCCATGAGAAAGAGAAATGAACCTACATAATTAAGCTGATCTAAAGTTATATGTGGGGTTCTTGATTTCTCCTGTAGTAATATACATGCTGCTCTTCATTGCTGTTACATTTCACTGCCTAAAAAGTTGTGACTAGATACTAGCACCAGTCTGTCTCCCCAATGGTAGGTCAAAAGCATATAACAAAATTATTATGTATCATTCTGGTAAGATCATTTGGGGATATCTATGCATTTATATCATGGTCTGAGGGTAACAGAAAAAGTGGAGGCCTGATTTTGACTTTAGCAACAGTGTTAGACTGTTCATGTTCATTGGAGGGGAGTGGTTGAGAAAGGTACAGCCAGCAGAAGAGTTGGATTTGAAGTACCATCACTGTTAGTGATGCGACTAGGATTTGCTTTTTTAATTATTTATTAGATTTTGTGGAACAATATTTTATTAAACAATATATTTAATGAAATCCAATCTATCTAATGAAATCTGTGGTAGAAATATGTTCTCAGCAAATGTTTCAGCTCCATGTTTAGGGCCCATGACTGAAATACTAGGAGTTTATCTTGGAGAAGCAGCAAGGGAATTGCACTGTACAGATATCCACATTCTCACCAGTAGCATAACTTTACCATGACTGGAAGAGAGTCATAGACACCTTTAGCACTGATAAAGTAGTTCAGCACATCTCTTATCATAGAATCATAGAATCATTAAAGTTGGAAAAGATCTCCAATATCATCTGGGCCAACCATCCCCCCTATCACTCTTCGCTACTTATCCTGTTTACTGAAGCTACCAACCAGCATGCCAATTATCTGCATATTTTTTATATAAGCAGTTTTCTAGCACAGGCAGTCTGGACAGTTCCTGGTAGCTAATTTCACTAGCCAGCTGAGATGCACTGCTTCCACAACTTCTACTCTCTGCTGAGAAGGGCTGGATTTTAAAATGACCTTGAAATAAGATTTTGTGTTCCTCACAAGACCTCATATTAATCCAGTAATTCTCTGCTTAAAACCCCCAAATATATTCACTCTCTTACACACCAACCTGTGTATCTCAAACTCCCACTTAAAAACATCTGTTTTGTAAGCCAATGCATTACCGGCACTTCAGGAAGCAGCAATTTTAGTATCTCAAATGTCTCATCAATTATACCAGGGCAGTCTTCACAGCAGGAGGAGCAGATAGTTCAAATTCCCTGGAGGACAGCATACAGGCAAAACCTCTTTCATTTCTATATCTTCCATTGCCTCTGTGTGCAACAGATATAGGTCTCTCATAATCTTCAGAGAATTTCACTGTTTAATTATTTTTGTGGGTTCTTTTTCTCACAATTCTTTTCAGACTATGCTGAGGTGTTGATCATATACAGGTTAATGCATCTCTTTTTTTGGAGGCGCTCTTCTGGGTTTCAGTTCACTGAAGTTTCAAATTCATTCAAAATTTCTTCTATTCCAGTAATTCTTTGTCTTGAGCATTGAGATTAATTCTTCTCATATGAACATGTGTGCAAAAGCTGGTCGTGATCTACATCCAAATTATTATTTTACAGGGTGGAATGTTCAAATACAAAATTGATAAACTTGAGTAGTGTGTTATCCTAAAAACAGTTAACCTGGCACAGAATTTCTTATTGTTATGACTTCTAGATGGAAAAAAAAAAATGCTGTTAAAAGTATTAAAATTTCTGACTTTCAAATTACACTGCTCAGTTTGGTTCATTAGCCTAGTATGTAGGGTGGATTAATTTGGATACTTTTTTTTGTATACTTTTCTGTTGCTGCTGAAAATATTAGTGGGCTCACAAGCTAATGTACTGCAATCTAAAACACAAGGTATGTTCTTGACCCTGCCTTAATTATGTGTATAAAAATGAAGAATAATTCTTGAATTTTTAAATAGGGTCTTCTTTTTTTATTTACCTAAAGCTGTAATAACAGACTTTAGATACTGTACAAAAGGCTGGTGCAAAAAGGAAGCAAAGTTTGTGATTGTCAGAAAAAGAATAATATGTATAAATTGCAGCATATGTTCATATCCAGGACAAATATTAAGAAGAAAACTTTCTCTGGCTTGTGATAGTGAAGAGCAGGTTAACTGCAGACACTGTGGAGTCTGTAGCACTGGAGATTTTTTTTAAAAAGATTTCTTAAACTAGGCTGTAACCCCATGAAGAAGGGAAGGGTGAAAAGGAGGTCACAAAGTGCTCATGATGTCTGGGTAACAGTTAATGGCCTTTAATTTCTGGCAGCTCTTCAGTCTCTCCACAGTGAAGAAATGGGAATTTACACCTGCAGCCAGTAAATAGAAATGGAGCTAAATTGCCATCAGCAATTAGGAGATTTTTGGTTGTTCCCTGTTAATATGAATTCACGTCAACAGGAATTACAACTGCCTGTCACCTACTTAGGGGAGCTGCAGAAAAGCAAAAGGAGCAGGAGGATATTGCACAACAGAAAGAGTCCAAAACTCAGTCAGGTTTGTAAAACAGTGAGGAACAGTGGGCTAGACAAATTTCTGCCAGGAATTATGATTATTTGATACTGCCTTAGTCAAGGAAAGAGGCTCAGCAGTTGACCTTGCAGGTTCCCTCCAACAGTTATGACTATACTGCCATAATTCTGAGTTTTGCCTATTAAACATGAGGCTAGAGAGGTGAAGTCTGCACAGCTAAGGCTTGGTCTTCAGCAGAGACATCTTTCTTCTCCCCATACGCATCTTTTCACCATTCTTTCACCCCAGATCTGCAGCCTCTGGGGTGCAGCAGTGGACCATTCTGGCCGCAGCCTACCTGCCCCGTCTCCCATCCAACAGCTGCTCAGTCCTTGAAGCCATGTCACTTACGTGGTACTGCAGATGTGCATAGCTGCTCTTTCCATAGCTTCCCATCACCTCCTTACTCAGCAGAGAAGGGAATGTCACCCTAAAGCTAAATCTGTTCTGATCTTGAGTATAGTGTCAGCATCTATCACATTCCTAGCCTTCCATTGTTTGTTTGTCTTTTTTTTTTTTTTTTTTGGCTGGTTGGTTTTAATTAAAATAGTGTTCTAGAGACTTAAGCTATTGTTTCATGTATGTCTGAGGGTTGTGCAGTAGGTAGATCTGAACGTGCTAGCATTACATGTACCAAAAATACCAAATTTTACAAAGGCAATCATGTGCTCAGGCTCATTTATTCAGTGTCTTTCAAGTAGCAGTACTTATCTGAGGTCTTCTGCCACAGATCTGTACAAGTTCTAACTGGATACTTTTTGTAGTTGCTTAAAAATATCTTCCTTATAGAAATAAATTTTCAGAGGCCATAATAATCCAGAAAGCAATCATTTAGCTACTTATCCCAAGAGAGAAGCCAAGCAGATAGCTAATGTATGTTTTACTGTGACAGGTGATTACTTATTTGACATCAGAGAGGTACTGTGGTATCCAAATCTCCATCAATGTGCATCAGGAGATTTTAAACTTAACATAGTAGATACTTATAGCAGAACTAAGAAGTGGGATTATTGATGTGTTACACTCAGTGTCTTCATTTGGCTCAAATGTGATTCGAACATGTTTTTATTTTTGTTTTTAGTAGCTAAGGATGTCAACATTTTTTTTGATGAGTTAGAAGGTGTGAACAGCCCTTCCAAAGATGATGACTCCCTGCTTCACCATGGCAACTTGACCAGTACTTCTGATGATGCCAGCAGGTTGGAAGTAGTGGGAGAGGTAAGAACACAGAAAATTATTAATATGATGGTCATAATAAAAAGGGAATAAATGTAGTTTTATTTAAAATCTCATTCTCTGCAAGACATCTTTTAACTGACCTTTGGTAGGGGGGTAGTTTTTCCATTCTAAGATTATAATCTTCATTTATAATGATAAGATTACAATCTCAATTTGAGACATAAAATAATGCAAGCTCAAAATAGATTTTACTGGCTTCATGCATACCCACTGAAAAGTCTATACAGGCCTTTGTTGTCTACTTGTTTTCTGAACCAGCCAAGTCTAATGTTTTACTGCTTCTGAAAAAATTGGAAAATATTTGCCTATATTAATCCCTTAGGCGAAAGGAAGGAAGATAAATTATCATAAATTTCTTGTGAGAGGTACTTGCTATCAAATATGTGACACATTCCCATCCATTAAAGAATGGAAGAGACGTGATGGTGCATAATGGTGATGCAGAGAACATACTGGGCGGGTATGTTCATCACATAGTCCAGTCATGTTTTGGAGGCAAAACATTATAGGCTAAATGTAATGTTTTGGAGGCAACACATTATAGGCTAAAATATGAAAATTTGGGCTGACATTCTTTTTTGTGTCCTTCATGCAGAAAAAACATGGTGCCCTTTAACTTTACTTTGACTGCCCTACAGCTCATGGATGCTAGGTCTGTCTACTCAGGGAGTGAAGAGTCCAGGGACTCATCTCTGGCCCTGGGGCCTCCTTTCCCCTGCCTCAGGAGTGTGGCTGTATCCAAACTATTTACTTGGAGTGGTTGTTGTTACCTCAAAGCAGTGCCTGAGGATTTTTTGGCAGAGCACTGACTGGCACAGACCAGAACTGGCAGGAAACTTACTAACAATTAAGAAGCATGGAAGACCATAAGATACTGTTGTAGCCCCAGCCCTGACCCTCTTTTTTTTACTGGTTTAGATACGATTTAGAAGATATCATTACAGACAGTGTCTTTTTCATGAGCTAAAGTCTTCTATGGTGCAAGCTATTTTGTAAAACATTGCTGAGGAGACAGTCAGAGATTTTCCTCGTGCTAGAATTTCAGCGTTCAGAGAGCTGTGCTCCTGGAATGTTTGGACAGATAATTAAAGCAACTAAATTCAGGCCATCCAGAGATATGTTTGACCTTAATCACAGTTTCATCTTCCCCTTCTCTCACTGCTCTTCCCCAGCTTCCCATGCAACTTACAAAGGGCCCTCTTCACCTGCTTGCATTATAATAGGGTAACCTGACATAATATTCCTGTGTAGCATTTTGCGATCATGTACCTTATGGTGTCTAACTAAAGGACAGGGTGAAAGGCATGTAGTCTTTGTATGTTGAAGAGGAAAACTGAATAGAAGATAATCAAGAGGACAACTGATTACAGAGAGCAATATAGGTTGTTTTTAATTTAGCAATGCTGCAAAAGCATTTTTCAACTGTTTGATGTATTCTTTGTTATTTTTTAAAGGGAAAGTGAAAATGTCTGAGGAATTTCCTAGTTGAACAGATTTATTTTTTTGTTTACCCATAACCATAGAAAAGAGCAATGTAGGTAGTGTATATGTATAAGAGAAAAAAAAGGGGGGGGGGGCAGGGAGAATACCAGAAAATTGAAAGTCTTAGTTGGAGCTGAGGGATGCTGTAGCCTACGAAAAACATTTCAAAGTCCATATATACCCCTGATTAACTGCAGAATGAAATGATACTGTTTAGCTGTTGCTGTTTCAATCGATTAAAATGAATTTATATTACAAAAACTTTGGAGAAAAAAAAAAATACAAAGGTTTCTTTTCAGTTTGTTTAGCTGACAAGATAAAATATTGTTCACTTCACTTGTTAATGCTTGACCAGAAGATCCCATGAAAAGTTTATGGATGGAGCTTTATCAACAGTTCCTTCACAGATACAGAGCCAGATAAGGATTTGGCTTGCCCTTTGGCCAAAGATATGTCATTTCTTAGTTTTATGTTTCATTCAGACACAGCTGCATTGAAAATCACATGTTCCCATGTTTACATTGATCAAAAAACATTAGGTATTAGGTATACATTTTAAAATCTAAGTCCTAGGACATATTGTCAAATTGCAGCAGAAAAAAAGGTAAAAATTAAAGGTAAAAATGGTTTAGGAGCTGTACTCCAGGTATGCATGAATTCAGCTTTTTGTTCTATGGAGTATTAAATTACCCTTCTGTATTTAAGGAATGGAGAATAATGGAACTGGTATAAAATCTGTCTTCAAGTTAAATTAGTGTATATCTCCCATTCTTGAGATTCCAGCTAATTTAAGTAATTTTGATATTTAAATTGTAGAAATCACCCCTACAGTCTTCACTTTAAACTCAAAATTCTGATGATATTTGGGTGTAGTGTTATTAACATTGTGCAAAATAATGTTAGTTTTAACAATCTTTGTTATAAATTGGAAATTGCACTAGAGAATATGGCCAAAAACTGTTATTCATATTGCAGATAAGAATCCTGATGTCCTTTATGGCACTTCTGATACCCAGTTTCAGCTCAGTTTTCTTGTGTGTATTTACCAGGATATGTGCTAACTCCATCATTTTTCCATCAAATCCCTGTCTTCTTCAGTGATCAGGATGGCTATACTATTTAAGTTTTCACAAAAAACTACAAAGCTGTTACTTTTTAACTTTTAGGCACTTGATTTTGCAGCCTAGATAATTTCATTATTTAAAAAGCTCTACGCAATTAGATATATTATGATGTCAAGGAGAATATACTGACCGGTGGAGATATATGAAAAAATACAGTTGCAGTATCCACAAAATTATAATCTAAATGGGTAAAATGACATTACAAAAAAGAACACATAGTGAAAATACACCTATATTTTGATTAGGACTGTGCTGTAAAAACTGAGTAGTTCCGGCTTCCTCTATTTCCACATAAGTTACCACAAGTATTAACCACCTCTACACATTGTGAAGTTGCATGCAGGGCACTGCAATTTCAAGTAGCCACAAACAACAGGAAAGGATGATCTCTTTAAAATTCAAGGATTTAATCTTAATTGAGCACTCATATTTTTAATAACTAAGTACCAAAATAACTAGCAATGAAGAAAAAATATAGCCTGTCATTAAATTAGCAAACACCAGAGTCCATTCTGATTTATCTTTATGGCACTTCTGATACCCAGTTTCAGCTCAGTTTTCTTGTGTGTATTTACCAGAATATGTGCTAACTACATCATTTTTCTATCAAATCCCTGTCTTCTTCAGTGATCTGAACATAAAACTTTGAATTTCCTTATTTTCTTAACTGTACCTTTGTTCAAAAATTTCATTTAAAGTCTCTATAGCTGTCAGGATTACAAATTCTCTGATTTGGGGTACTGAAATATTTGGAGTAAACCTTCAGTCTAAAGACCTCCAAGCATGTATGTGTGTATGAGTCATATGCCTATGAATATTAACAGCTTCCAGTTGAGGGTTTGAGGATATGAGAACTAGTGTGTTCCTTGAAAAAGAATTCCGAATCATACAACTTTGGATATGTGTTCTGCAATTAAACCTACTAAGATAGCCAGAAACTTATTGCTAAAGTGAAGTCTTCCCTGTTCTGCCACTATCTTTTGACATACTTCAGGTGAAGGAATGGAGATTTAACTAAAAAGACTACAAAAGTGGGACTACAAAAGGTGCAGTCAAACCCACTCTAGATTTTATTTATTTATTTTTTAATCAGTGCAGGAAAAGTGAATTTTGAAGTCATGGCAGAGGTAAAGAAGAGGCAATGTCTGGAACGAGTGAATTCCAAGATGGCAGAAAAGTCTCTGTCTAAAATAGTGGAAGCCAGGAATACTGTGGACACTGCAAAAGCCCTGCAACTGCCATTTCCTAATGCTGCAAAGCCAGCTTAAGTGTCTCCATATCATATAAGATCTCTGAATCCTCAGAGTATTTATAAGTACAAGTTCAGTCTGTAAATCCTCTTTACAGGCTAGAACACCTATAAGAGGGCAACAGCGAGGGTTTCTTCTCTGATTCCATACCAGTCAAATAGAGTCAAATCACTCTGGATTTGGCATAATATATTCTTAAAATGAAGAGGACTTCCAAGTACAGACAAGGGTGAGATGTACTCCACCTGATAATGGCCAGTGAGTCACGTGGACTAAATTAGAATTGACCCTAAATAAGCCCTCAAGCCTATATGATGTGGACAGCAAGCCCTCCACCCAGATTATTTTACTCTACTCTATGAGCCCATTCCTACGGCACTGCTTTACTTTATAAAATACACATAGTGTCTGTGGGACTTACAGAACAGGAAGAATGGCTCAGCAGAAGGCTTAGAAATCAGAGCGGGACCACCAAGCTACTCCCCTGATTCTAAGTCTCTTGCTGCACCCTTTTATTTAAATAGAGTGTGCTTCCTGAGCTGTTTTCATATTTAATGCTCTGTGAAAAATACTTCTGATATCCTGATAATAACATTTGTCAGCATGATATGCAGTATAGATATAAATGGTTTGTTACTGTTATTTCCTTAGGGCTTAAATCTTTTTTTTTTGCCTTCATTTTCAGCCCAAAGAACTGCTCCCACTATATCAAGTCTGTATTAAGCTGTGTCAGGAGTCAGGCACTGTAATCTTAGAAAAATTTGCCTTTCTGTCTTCAGTAAACAGGGTGTACTAAAGGGAAGGGATATTTAGGATGCTTTCATTGGTGTTTTGCGTGTGTGTGTGTGTGTTTTTTTTCTTTTTTTTTCTTTTAAACAAAATGCATACTGAGAATAAGGAAAGCAGTTTACACTGAACTCCTGGAATGGGAATATTCAGTATTCTTTTTTTTTCATTTTTCAGTAAGAACACTTGACCTATTATTATGGCAAATATGTTCATGTTTTGTGATTTAAATCAGAAAGCAATTCTCCTAAGAGAAAGTATTTTGAAAATTTCCTACTTTTCCTACAAGTGAAAGGTGAAATATTATTATTTTTTTTTACAGAGATAAGATCCTATATTTTTGGGCATGGCTTTTTATGGCAGGAATGATTTAGCAAATTGTAGGAAAAGAAAGAGGAATTTGCCTAATCCTCCCTTCAACTTGGAGTTCACTTCATCTTGAGATCCCTGGAGTCCCTGCCCATTATCCTCCTCTGAGGGAGAGCTGTTTGTTTCTGTGTATACCAAGAGCCATGTTACCATTCACTGTGTAAATTTCTTATATGAAAAAGTCCAAATTCACAAACTGACACACAATTTCAACTTGTTTGAAAGAGAAAGCTTAACCCCCGGGCAAGATTTAGATTATTTGGAAGTGGTGTTAAATTGTGAGGAGAAACTGAAGAAAATTTCATTTCATGAATTTCTAAAAAAGACCAGCAGTTTGCCTCTCAGATCTCAGGAGAGGGACCCGCCTGACCATTTCTTAACATTGAAATCATCTTGCTTCTTTCTCTCAGAGCAAACTTTTGAACAGACACACTTTGCTGGAAATAGCCAAGAAATAATATTTACTTTATGTACTGCTAGACCAAACACTGGGAATTATTTTCAAATAAATTCAGTGTGTTTTATCAGCATTTTCATAAGCCAATAAAATTCTGTAGTTAGTTTGATGAGGTATGGTGAGGTAGGTACAAGACTTTCATCTCCTTTTCTGTGTCCTGTGAGGCAGAGGGACTACTGTTATCACAAAGCAACGAGAATCTCTGCACCAGCTTTTAGTGTTTCTCAGCACAGTGAATGTTTGAGCCATTGTTTATGTTTCTCATGCATATTCTACCATACTAAGTTCTTTCAAATTTAAATTTCAATTATGTTATTCTCTGCTTTGAAGATAACTTCTCTGTAAGAAGTTATTCCACATTTTCTGGACTGTCAAAGTGAAGGAAGGTTGAGTTGCATTCTCTGTTCTTTCCTATCCCATCTCAACAAATATCTGCCTAAGACCTCCTGGTTTTGAACTGGGGAAGTCTGTAGTCCTGACAGACAACTTCAGGCAAATGTTTGTAAAACACCAAACGACTTTGAACAACTTGTTCTGATTCCTTATCTTTCCTTTTGAGTATTAATGAAAATTAATGATGCAAATGGTGATACAGCAATTACCAAAGCTAATTAACATTACTGAAATGTTTAACTTTCTCTTGACAGGAAGTACCTGATAAAAATAAAGCCAATGGACTATATTTTAGAGATGGGAAATGTCGGATTGACTACATCCTGGTATATCGAAAATCCAATCCACAGACAGAAAAGAGGGAGGTATTTGAGAGAAATATCAGAGCAGAAGGACTTCAAATGGAAAAAGAGGTAAGAGAGTTTCCCTGAAAAAATAAAATAAAATAAAATAAAATAAAAGTAATAATTTAAAAAAAAAATAAAGCTGGTATATGTTTTGTATTTACTCTGAAACTCCTTTGTTCTGTTGTAGTAGTGGAAAAGTGCTTTTAAACATGCCTAAATATAGACTACTTATTGCAAGAGCAGCAGGAAAGCATAGCTTAAAGGAAAATCAGACACATGGACTGAAGGCCAAAACAGGCCATTACTGTCATCTTTTTCAATCTGATGCACAAGTAGGCCATAGAATTTCATCCACTGAGTTGTGCAATAGAGAAAACAAGTGCTGGGTTTGGATGGCCTAAATTCTATGGAGTGCAATCTGCACTTCTTCACATCATTTTCCTTTTAGCCACCGTCCTGCTCCATTCCTTGCTGAGGCTCTTGGTATTTTTTCCAAAGACCCCTGAACTCCTGTCAGCTTAGGCACAGGAATTTACATGGTATTTTGGTAGCTTGAAAACAGACTAAAATCTCTCCTACTTTCTTAATGCTAAACATCAAAATAATTGTATGAATCTTTTATGTCAATGCTATTTCTAGCACAATGACCTAAAAAAGAGAATCTTTTCTGGACAGGAGTGTAAAATGAATGTAATCTGTCTAAAAGAGTATTGACAAGATAGGTAGCAGGAACAGGGCTTAAACAGACTTTTTTTTGCCTATTTTCTTAAACTTTCCTCTGTGTGTTTAAACAGGACCTAAGTCTCACTTCCATGTAGAATAGATATTCTGAGTACTTAGCTTTACTAGTGTTTGACCGACTTACACTAATATTGATGTGCATTGTTGTGCTGTCATTGATGCAAATGGTACGGGAATTTTCAGGATACAGGCTTTGGTCAACTATGTAAGTGCTGTACATTTTCTCCCCTTCTGTCACTGAATACTTGGTGTATGTACAGATATTCTGCCTGTGTGCTTGAAAGGCACACTCCTTTGCAGAATACCAGGGGAAGGAATGAAGGAAGGGAAGCAGTTTCTCTCCAGCATAATGACAATGTTTCCTTTCTTCTTTTCCTTGCCTTTTTTAAATTATTTTTTTTTAATGAATGAATGAATGAACACAGTTACTGGTAGATATAACTGTATAAATACCTGTCACTGTTTACATCAAACAGTTACCATACCATACAGCTACATTCCTTGTAATAGCCTGGAAGTTAGCATCTTTGATGCTACAGTAGTTGCTAGATGCTTTAAATGGCAGCCATCATTCCCTTATTACTTTTGCTTCCTGTAAAGGTACCAATGTCTGTAAGAGTACTGACCTAAGACCTAAGAACATGGAAGCATTTCTCTGGTTGTTCAGCTTCACATCCTAGAATTCTGCTCTACTTCCACTAGGAGAGACACTGTAAATGTCTCTGAAGTTCGTACAGAAAGTAAACATGGAATGAATTTTCCTAATTGATAAATCTGTCCAACAGTTTTGAATCATTCTTTTGCTACTTTGTGATTTTTGCAGATCTTGCCATTTACTACTGTGCTAAGCTCAGCTGTGAAAATTATGAAATTGTTTTATATTTTAGATATTATGAAACTTATTGCAGCATTCTGTACAGAGAACTTTTTCAACTTAATGATTTAAGTGCTTACTATAGACTTTTCTTGTGGCTTTCAAGCCACTTGGTGTTTGCTGCCTAGGCTGCATGAATGTTCTGCCTATTTGATTATTCATTTCAGTTTCTATTATGCTACTGACATGCAGTTTTATTTCTTATTAATCTCATTTGGCCTTGGTGTGACTTCTTGCTAGCATCAGTAATTGTATATTTCCTAAACTCAGAATGATCAAAATGAGGCTGTGCTACATGACTCAGGCTAGGATACCAATCTTTTTAAACGTATGACTCTGACCTAAAATTAAAACCTAACATGTATATTTTATGACCATTTTAGTTTCCAAATTGAATTATAATCCTGAAGGAAATAAGTACATTCATTTTACACTCTTTCTCCCTTTCTGTAGAGTAAAAACGGTGCTGAATAATGTTTAGATTTAAAATAAGTGGTGTGATTTGTTAATGCCTAAATTATTTCTCATCATTTCTACCTTTCTTTTTTGGTGAGACTACTGACATGAATTTCAGTTCTGGAATATTTTAACAGCAGGTCTGTTTTCTAATTGTTGTTCATATGAAATATATTGCTTCCACTGGGAAATGTTTCCTTACAGATAAAATGAGAGAATTTTCTGTCTCTTTGGCCAGGCAACTTATACAGGGGCAACAGGTTGTAATTGCTGGACTGAAAGAAAGAAACCTTTAACGTACCATGAATTTTGTGTGGTGCTGGGTTGATTCTATTTGTCTTCTGGCTGCCTATGTATTGACATTCAAACACGTTAGTCCTATTTTTTTTTTTTTTAAAGTGAAATCAGTGGCAGAGAGGAAAACTTTAAGAGCTATTCACACAGCTGTTTTGTAACCACATTCCTCATAATACTGCTGTGACTCACTGAGAAGCATAACACAGCAAAATACCTAGGAAATGTTGGGTACAGGGAGTGAAATATTTACTTAACTGTATGAAATGAAAAAGTAAATCTGAAATGAATTCATGACTGTTGAGATAACTTGAGGCAAAATAATAGGAACATGTAGCTAAGAAAGAGCTGAACAGGTATGTTTCTGACAGTATAAAATTGTGATAACTTTTTGGAGGTATTGCCCAATGAATTCACACTGAAATATTTTGTCCTATGCAAGTTCTTCCAGTTTCTGTGCTCTGTATAACCAGTAGTAAACAACAAGGGGATCTCAAAGCAAGGAATAGATCACTGAATTAGTGAAAGTATGGAAAACAGTGTTCTAAGAATGAATGCTAATGTAGTGGAACAGCACAGATTTTTTGTGACCCTTCTCCTTGCTTTTCTGTGTATATTGAGTCCATTCGTATAGGATTTACTGTGTTGTCCCAGCCCAGTATGGATCACAAACAACACGTGATGATGTACACAGAAGCTCTAAAGTTAATGCAAAATATACGTCACTCCAGGAAGAGAGACTGTTTTCTTTTCAGTGAGATATAAAATTTATTATCTTTATTTGTCCTTTTTACAACCTCTAACAAGAGATTTAACTAAGTATGATATCCTGGCTCTGGGATTCCTGACGACCTCACTGTTTTGATTTTTTAATACTCTTTGAAACAGGTTTGTGTATTGGATAGAATGGAGATAACAGTCTTCAAATGGAGCAAGTTCTTACCAGAGATTATAAAATTGCAAACAGGAATTAGTATTTTCTGTAAATCTTATGTGGGACTCATACCTGCCAGAGTTAACTGGCAAATGGTTATCAGGAGACAGAGTACTAATGTCCACATTCTAAGGGTATGTTTCATATTTATCCAAGTCCAGGATTACCCTGAGACTAAGATCAGCCTATTGACTCTAAGAAAATAATAATAATAATTACTTTTCTCTTTTATGTAAACAGAAAATGCAGATTGTCTCTGTCATTCAAAATACAGCATTCATTCCTCTGAGACAGTAAAGACCCAGCATTTTTCTGGAAAACCCATCTTTGCAAGAGAAAATGAAGAGTCAGGATTACACTGGGCAAATGAATTTTTCATAGGAATAAAGATTTATAAATTCAACCTCTTGGTCCAAATCCAGTTTAGTTCCACCATCCTAAATTATTGGTGCAGCTTCAACTAGTATATTTTAGTCTCTATCCTAAATGGTGAAGTCAAAGTAAGTTGTAAACTATAGCTATGCTGTGCTGGTGTGTGGATACAGCTTTTAATAAGGTACTTTAAATCATAGTACACTAATAGAGCATGCACAGAGGTAGCCAGCATGGAACAGTTAACAGGCATTGCTTGTTCACCTGCAACGTATTTACACTGGACTACAACGCAATTCAAATGCAGGACAGAGGTAAGGTACTGCAAAGAAATCTACATAGGTCGAACAAAACCAAACTACCCTTGGATTTGTAATTCTTGAAAGAGAAAAAAGAGGGTCATTTTAGATTTGAGTAATTATATAAATATAGAAAGTGAATTGGTGCTGGGTAGGATCTAGCTGTGTAGCCCTAAGAATAGACTACTTTTAAGTTGAGCTTGGCATGATATCTTTTATTTTATTTTGCTTCTCATGACTGCACTAAAGTACTTCATATAGAGCAGTTGTACCACAAACTGTACTAAATAAATTTTCCTTAATAATTGTGTCTCGAATTTTTACTTTATAATTTGTAAGTTGATTGATACAGACTTTATTTGAAAAGGCATTTGACACCCCAGTAGAAACTGATAGATAGAAATTTAGTAAAGGGAAACTATTCACTTAAGTAGCGAAAGCAGTATTCAGGCCCTGTATTTTATATATTTCATATATTTTGCATATTTATGCATACTAATAATTCAGTATAAAACCAATGAACTCCTTTAAAGCAATAGCATTGCTTACCACCCTAAAAAGCAAGTTTTGTCACAGTTATTGTATGTGGAATATGTTTCAGGAAGTAGTTTATGATATTTTACAGAAAGCAGTCAATCCATTTGGAGTTCTGCCTGTACATTAATCTTTGTGTCTCCCACATGAAAGATGTTACTTTAGTATGCTGTTTTCAGGAACAATCCAAACAGTATTTTTGTGTTGAGTGCCTGATTAAAAATATAAACATTGCTACCATAAAGTGTCAAGCTGTCACCAGGGCATCCCTAATTGCATTCACTCCATGCCTCAAGCAGGAGCTGACATTTCTGGGGCAACACCTGGCAGCAGATATGCAGCTGGTGTATACAATAGGTGTTCTCTGAAGGAGAAGAATAAAATAGAAAGAAAGGGGAAAAAAGCTCAATATAATCTTCACTTTTGTTGTATGAACAAATATCTGCTATCAGGCATAAGCTGTACCTGAATGTTTGTTTTAAGAGCTTTTCCAGTAGTTGATGTTATTTTATGACTTTTTTATGAAGTTATTTTATGACTTTTCAAGTTTGGAGACAGAAGTAAATTACTTCATGGTGAGGTAGTAGATAGTTCTATAAAGCAGTTTCTCTTAATGTGGCTGTAATTTTGCACTAACGGGGCAGGAGTTTAGAGGCTAGAAACATATTCAGTAGGAGGCATATATTTAGCAGCAACTTGAAGACTGGTTTAAAATGATGAATGTTGTGAGAAATTACAGATGACAGAAAGAGCACACTATATAGTGTCTCTGTGACTCTTGGCTTGTCCCTGAGTGTAAAACCAAAATAGACTCACGGACATGTCAAAGTGAGGTAAAAGTTAAAAATAACAAGTATGAAAAGAAACAAGAATTTCAAAGACTGAAACTTTAAATATAGTTATGCTCAGAAAGTGATGATGTGAATATGAGATGTTACAATCAAAAGCTGTTCCTCTTGAGCACAGTCAAATATTATCATCTTTCTTTCTGGCAAAAATGACATCTACTACTTTTCTTCTTGTTGCTGTTAGTACTGCAGAGCTAGAACAATTATGTCAGACTGATCCGCTTTTTTCTAGCTTGTGCGTCATCACTGCAATTGTTCATGAGAGTCCTGTTACATAAATGTTGCTACTGATTGTGGTTCATGGGCAGAAAAGAATTAAGCTGACTCCCAGGCCCCAACCGGCTGAGTGAGGAAAGGTGTTTTATAAACTTAGTTTATGTAATTTGTCTCTCTCCCTGAGAAGCAGTGCACAATAAAATATCAGTGCCTTCTGAGTGACTATAAGTTTATTTTTCAGTTATGACTTCAGCTTATTCATTTACTGAAAGGACGATGGTTTGTACGTAATTTATTGCTGCTATAGATGTTAATGTAATCAAAGCATACATTTTATAACAGAGTGCTCAGCCTCTGGCCTAGTAACTATCTGCAACTTGCCAGGATAGTTGATGTGATGGGCAGGAGCAGGGTGCAGGTCAGGTGAATCATTCTGCCAGGGAATCCTTTTTCCTAGCTGTTATTTACCTTTTTTTACAGAGAGGAAAATATCTGTGTGCATGCACAGTGTAATGTTTGTGCAGTATAAACCCTGCCACTAGGAAGGACCAGGACAACTGTGTGGGTGATAATCACCATACTGCACAGCCATGGTAGGTCAGGCCACGTGGAGGTTGTCACTCACGGCTACTAAGATTCCTTTTAGGAAAAACTACATAGCTCACCAGCTAGGAAAAAAAATAATAATAATAAAAATAAATAAAAATAATTTTTAAAGGGTTGCTGACCTAATGAGTCTCTTATTTCTGATACAGTTCATATCTTCCTTTTCTGTTCTATAATAATGTGTGACTTCCTTGATTGCAATGGAGCAGTTTGCTGTCAGTCACCTTATCATTTAAGTCAACAGCTCTGTAACTGTTTATGTCAGCTGAGGGATCTTTTCATGTTAATGTACTTTAAATTACATGGTTTTGTATGTATTACAGTTTATACATTCTTTCTTTCCTTGCTGATTTAATTTTAAAACATACTCAAGGATATTTTCAAGAAGAAATAAAATCAAATTATTTCCCATTCTTTTTTTCTTTTTAATAAGGATGGAGGACCCTCTTTCTTCTAATTACTCTCCGTGCCTACAGTTCTCCATAATTACCCATATACATCTTTGGGCACACAAACACATGTGCACTCATGTATAGGCACATTGAAAATAAGGATAGCTAGTATCAGTCTCAAGATAATGAAAAATACTACATAGATGTTCCAGTCACTTGACATATGGGAGAGAATTTTGGTTTTGTGCTAGAGCTACAATGAGTGTAACAGTAAGCTGTAACAGTGGCATGGATATCCTCCAGTATGAATAACTTGCATTTGGGCAACACTAGAACTTTTCGGTCTTTGGAGAAGATCAGGAGTAGTTCAATGTTAATCTACTAATGTAACTAATACCAAGCATTCGGTAGCTTTCATGCACTCTAGTAAGTTATTTCAGTCTCAGTTTCCTGATCCTATTATTCCATATGCAAATAACTACAGCTAATGAACTTACAGTACAAATTACACAGCCTGCAGGAGCTCAGTTTCACAAACAGCATAATATCCCATCATTAGCAGGTGCAGTTTGTTATTTAATGTTTAAGCACTGTGTCTGATTGCACCCACAAGTCATCGATGGAGACATCAAAGTGACATAAAGTATTCCTGCAAAAAGGGAACCAGGCTGAAATACAAACCCATCACAAGAATTACAAGTAAAGTGCTTCCAGCTATTTAATTTAAACACAAGGATGTTCATTTCATCCAAGTTCAGTCAGAACAAATTATAACCAGACTAGTCTCCCAAAGATCTATTGTGAGTTAATTATCTAGTGCAAATAGCAAGTGAAGTCTCTTTTCAGCAGTGTTCTACAGAAAAAATGTGTCGGTATGAATAAACAGATGTCTATTTCCAGAGAGTACTCTGTACCAAAAAACATTGTCACTGAACAGTGGAGGTGTTTCCAGTTACCTGGACCTCTGAGGGAAACGATTTTAACTTTCAGACACTATGTCCACTGAATAGCACAGTGACAATCTTGACTAGAAATTTAAGGAGTTTCACAGAAGTCTGAATGGAGAGAGTCTGAACTGAAATTTCAGTGAACCGTTTTTAAAAATTACCTTTTTGTATGATTGAGGGAGCCCTGAAATATATATGTTTTGAGTTGACAAAGGCCTTAAGAAGACTGTGTAAAGTTAGTAGACTAAGAAATTGGATGTCACTGTTGCTGAAAATTTGTTTTACATTTGAAAAAAAACCTGCATGAAGTGCAGAGGTAATATAGAAAATATGTTGGTAACTGAAAAAGGATATAAAGGCCTTTGAGATACTTCTTTTCCTTCAGAAATGCTGAGTAGGCATTTTTGTCAAAGAGTTTCTTGTCATCAGTCTTTAGATATCAGGATGTCAAAAACCTTTTGAAGGGTTTTTGAACCAAAAAGGAAACCTTTTGAACCAAGCTCAAGGGAAAAAACAGAGAGGAGATAGATTAAAAAACACAGTACGTGTTTCATATGAGATGTCCCCTATATGTCAAAAGTCACCTTTCCCTTTACTGTAATTGCTCTTAAACGGCAATTATTTTTGAGATGTTATTTGCATGCTAGTGGCATCAGGACCAAGCTTAATCCACAAGGCTGCAATCACTTAATGCACAGTGAGTTTTCATTGCCCAAAGGTGACATGACTGGCTTCCTGCAACTCTCCCTGATTGTGCTGGCTTAATGAGTAGAAATCTAGAGCTGTCTGTAGGGAACAGAAAGACAGGGTATATGGAAATGCCATGAGTGTGTTTCAGGTTCTCATTTTGTGTTGGTGATTTTGGCATTGAGCTTGTTTTGAAAAGATGGCACTGTGTTTACTGCATTATGTTTCTGAACAAGTAGTGATGATTTCAAATATCTGTAGTACCCTGATGGTTAGGGATTATTTGGGTCTTCCCCAGCAGTACAAAGTAGTGTGGGGCTGCACCCCTTGCAGGCAGTCCCAGGAGGGCAGCATGATTCTGGAGGGAAAAATTTCCTTCCTCACCATCTCCTGGTACAGGGGTCCAAATCCTCTCATCGGACACTTTCTTTCTTTGGTATGCCAGGTTAGTTCAGTCATGGAGTGAGTGGAGCACTGCTGCTGTGCACCTTGGAATAACTGTATTTAAATTGCAGTAGCAGCCTCACAAATAGAGATAGTCAAATGACCTCAGTGCTCAGACTTTATTGACAAAGATGTTTCAGTTTATGGCTCTCTGGACCCAAATTAAAACCAACATTATTCACTGCGTATATATATGTATTCATTTCTTGCTGTTTCAGACTGGTAATGAAGTGATGTTGTAAATTCAGTTTAATAAAGCTGAGGAAATAACGTTTCTCAGAGAGCCCATTGACTGAAACCGCTGTCGCAATTAGTCATGTCCCTCTGCTTAAAGTCTTATCTAATTTACAAAACTCTCTTCTGTGTACAGACAGCTTTTGTATTTATACATTAAAACTTTTGAAAGAATCTATGAAAGTGCCTTGTAGGTGGAACAATTTAGAAATTTCTTGAACAATTACTGTCAGAACTTTTAGAACAAAAAAAAAAAATAGAGCAATTTCTTTCCTCTAGAAGAGTTTCATGGTGCAATATTTACTACTTTTCTTAGGTATAGCTTGTTGTTTCTGTTAATAGACTCAAGTAGATATTTCCTTTTATAAGAAATAAGATTGATTGTCCTTTCTGAAGTCTCCATTGTCAAGCACTAATATAAGACCTTTGAGGTTACTTTTGTAAAAACCATCTCTTTAATCTGTTTAAAATTCAAAACTTTTCAAAAAGAGGAAAACCTCCACATTGAAAATGAATGAAGACAGAAGAAAACAATAGAGACATGTAAATTTGGAACTTTGAAAACATAACTCTATCTTGTAATATGCAAAATTACTGTTATTTTTAACGACTGGTAGATTTGGGGAAATTTTCTCTTTGTTTTCCATGTGTTTTTTTTGTTGTTGTTGTTGTTGTTGTTTTGTGTGCGTGTGGTAGTGGTGTGGATTTTGTTATTGTTGTTGTTTTTGTTTGTTTGTTTGTTTGTTTTACCTTCTTCTTTCAGGTTGCTTTGTAAATATCATATTTTGAAAAAATGCCATTATATGCTGGTTATAAATATTCAATAATCAAGGATTTTCACATACTTTTATACATATGAAGTAGAAGTATATAGTTTTCCTACAACTTTCTGTGTTTCTGAAGTGACATACCTATCATTGAATATAAAATTTTTCATTATGTAAAAAATATAAGGGTTTGAATTTAGGTTTTAAATTAAATTGGTTGGAAAATTATCTTCCATAATGAGCTGTTACAACCCATTCATCTGATTTTAGTGTATTCTTTTCACATTTTTAGTTTAATTGGCTTCATTTCAGAAGGAAAAATGTTTTTTGAAAGCAGTATATCAGCAAGTTTATTTGCTTGACTGGTAGTGACTGGTAGTTCCTAAATTCTAATTAATATATTGTGACATTCATCTCTTTTCTTATTATTTGTGTGTGTGAGAGAGAAGAAAATTACATGAAGTCTTTTTAATCAGTCTAATATTACCTTTTTTTTATTCAGGCCATGCCATTTAAAATATCAATTTAAATGAGACACTTAAGACATTCTTATGATTCCAATAATTGCTCAGATCTGTTTTTCTCAATTACCAAACATCAATAAAATACACTACTGTAATGCATTTTTTCATTTATTTAAAATAGAAGCTGTCCACATTTAGGAAAAAGCTATGCAGGCATGTTTATGTGCATCACTTTTTTTTATCTGTTGTAATGCAGGCATGTGAAACTGTTTTGGAATAGACCTTAATTTGATGGTCTGATGGGGATTTAGCAGCTCTAGAGTTATTCTACTTGAGTGTACAGATTAGGCCTGTAAATCCCTTCACCAAGTAACCTGAAGCATGCTCCAGTTAAGGACCCTGCACACTATTTTGACCAGGGAGTGAAAAGCAGAAGGAAGTTTTTTCTCTCTTTGTTGCAATCCTCTTTGTTGAAAAGAAATGTATAAAGTTTCCTTAGAGTCTGGTGGAATCACATGGAAGATGCTTTATTTGCTCATGATACTGAATACTTGTCAGCCAGCTCTGAGGCAAAAAGTTCTCCCTCTAAAGGTTTTTCTTAGGATCATTTTCTTCACCAGCTCCGTTTCTTTAAAACTGTGATTTTTTTTCCTCTTCCCAGTGTATGCACATCTATCTCTTCTGACTAGGTAAGCAGTGAATTGTGTCTCTCAAGTTAGTTTGCATATCACAAAGCACTCATGCCTAGACTGGCTCTTTCCCTGCCCTTTTATAGAATTATAGGATAATTGGTTTTGGAAAAGACCTCAGAATGTGCGTAGTACAACTTCCTGCTTATTTTGCTCATTTTTTATTTTTTTTTCTCACTTCTTTATATATATATATCCATTCTATAGAGGATCTCAGTTACTGTTTATATTTGTCTTAAGTGAAAGGCAGCTATTGACCCAGTTTTAGTATATGTTTGCCTAACTTCCAGAAATTCCCAAAACCATACACTTCTTTTTATATGTTCTTCTCCACTTAGGAACTTGTCTTTCCATTCCTAAACTTCTGTGCCTATGCCCTTCACAAATTAATAATCAGATCTGTGACCACACTTCCTGGGTAATCTGGAGAAGCTCAAGCACTCTTACTGCTATAGAAGTGCTGGCTGGAAGACACATCTGAATGTCATCTTTTTTGTATTGTTTTGTGTGTTTTGGTTGGTTGGTTTGGTTTTCTTTTTTTTTTTCTTTTTTTTTGTCTGTATATGTAGCTCAATGCAGAATACAACTTGTATATGTAGCTCAATGCAGAATACAACCTGGCCCTTCATGTTCTTGATTTTGTAATGAGTGCCACTGCTATTAGAAACTGTGGCTTTCTGAGACAGCACTGGGATAAACGTCCTGTTTGGATGGAAGCTTGTACTCTACTCTATGTAGAGTGCCCAGGTTCAACAACCCAGTGCAAGTTTATGGACTCTATCATTAGTTTCAGAAATTCATAGGAGAGTGAATTAGAGCCACCCATGAAGGTGGAGTTATAGGAACTAGCGTATCTACACTACTGCAGAAGTTGGGGTGGATGATGAGGAAAGAAGGTAATGGGGACCCAGTGAAAATAAGGTACAGAGACCCAAAAGAGGAAGAAAAAAAATCTTCTTGGCTGTGGCTGTTTGCAAAATAGATATCTGGCGGGGAAGTAACAGGTCCTTCTGGGCAGCAATTCATTTCAGTCTAGGATGGAAGGCTGAAGTAGAACAAGTGAATTGTACCCTGAAGGTGCCTGTTCCTCTCCAGTGCAGACTTCTAAACATAGTTGCCCTGAATCATACCTGTGATGTCTGCTTTCCGGGACTAAGCCTTCAGGCAACTTCTCAGGATTAGTGGGCTTAGAGCCATGATAGAACCAGAGTTTTGATGCAAATATATGAGCCTGCCAGTGTCCAGCAGGGGAAACTGGGTCAGATATATGGCACACCACATAACTTGAAACTGCTAAAGATAAACTTTTTTGTTCTTCTTGTCCCCAGGTGGTATCTATAGCTTTACATGAGTAGAACTATGGACTGTAGGGTCACCTCCATACTGGTAGAGTGTAAAACAAACAGCAAACAGAATTGTGAGACAACTGTAACATTCAATTCTACACCTATCCCCCAAACCATGCTTCTACAGATTTTCCAGTCTTTGACATCTCCTATTCTATGCTTTTTTGACAGTGAACTGATGAGTGCTTTCTATGTCAATTTACATTTAAATATTGGACATTTTTTGGTCTGTGTTGCAAGAGGAAACAGAATTCATGTGTGTTTCTAATGCATTACACCAGCCAAAAGGCACAAAGTAAAAATGATATGGGGAAGATTAACATATTGGAGTTTTGGATTAGAGGGGGAGAAAGGTGATGGTTATTAAGCATTAAGAAGCTAGAGTCAAGATATGGAGGTATATCTTCATTAAATCAAGGCAGATAAGTAAAATAGACATCTTCTCACTGTATAGCTCCCATATAAAAAATCTGAGTATAAAATACATTTAGAAATACTGCACAAGCCCTTACCATTCATCTTAAAATAAATCTTATATATATATGAAGTATGACATAACTGAAGATAGTGAAGGAGAGAGGGAATGAAAGTCCATTTCCAAATCTACAGTTTGCAAGATGGCCCTCAAAACACTTACAGAGCATCTATTCAGGGTCTGCATATCACTGCTGTGGGGAAGAAAGTGTCATTCCCATTTCAGTGCTGAAGAAAAACTGCACAGAGAAAACATCCACTTGCCCAAGAAATCACTAGCAAAACCAGAGATAAACATCCATAACCATGACACTGCACACTATTGGATATGTAATATCACAGCATTAAAATTCAGGAGTAGTATCTCAGGCTGGGATTACATTCTTCTCGACATGAGCTAAAGAGGTTGATGTTTCTTTACAGCAATACCCTATAATGTGATCCAGGTAGGACAGCCCAACTATAAAGATAAATCTGTTAGTAGTAAAGTCAGGAGGCAACCACTTTTAGCTGAGAAAAAAAATGTGAAAACTTTTTTGAATAGTTTCAAAATTAGGTGTTTGATAGTTTGATGCCATGATAATTGATTAGAAAGATTTAGCTTTGTAAAAGAGAAAATGGGGAGAAAAAAAGACAACTGAATGTTTAAAAGTGCTTATAAAATCCAGAAACACATGAAAACATGTTAATTCATGTGGACTATGACTTTTGAAGTTAAATCAAATTGAAATTTTCATGTGTTTAACTACACGGTTTTTTTAATTGTGTTCAATTTACTTCCTTTTCATATAATTTGTTCAGTTCTGTGTTGAAACAAAATGCAGTTCTCTTAAATGGCATCACAGCTGATCAATGAAATGTTCCTGTAGAACTAACTATGTATACCTAGCAAAAAAAAAAATATTTACTAATTTTGTTCTGAATTTATGTCATAGATTACCTGTAAGGACATTTTCCATCAGATACAGATACTGTTTAATATTAAAAAAAAAAAAAAAAAAAAAAAAAAAAAAAAAAAAAGATTTTATAAAGCCCTGACTAGAACCCTGGTGCAGAAAAGAGCCGACAGCAGCCTTTGTAGTCAGGTCCACTGTACTGCCATTTTCCTTCCTGTGACTACAGGAAAGTACAATTAGATAAGTAGTCTGAGGTACAGTGCCAGACACACAGTTTGGTACAAATCTCATCGAAGTATACTTGGAAGTGAATGAACTACTTGCACATCCATCTCTCATTCCATTCTCAGATATTGTCACATTCACATCCTAAAAACTTGCAATGGAAGCATTAATATGTTTCAAGATTTCTTGAATACTTACAATTTGTATTTTTTTTCTAAAAAGTGCATATACACCTCTCCTAAGGCTGGAAAAAACATTCTCACTAACTGTCCATAAAGCCCTAGAGCACTGTCAACAAGCTATTACCAATATCCAAAAGCACTGATCTGTTACATTGTGTTACTCTTGAGGTCCCAACCTCTTGTAAATTGAATTGTTCTCAGCCAAGTGTATGTCTTTAACAACAGGAAGATATGTTTCTAATGACCTTAACCTCTTAATTTTGATCTTGATACCTACAGAACCTGGAGATCTCAGAAATTAATTTTGATTGTAAGTAAAATAATACTATATTCCACAGAAAGTACTACAGACAAATAATGTTCAAAATTTATATTTTAGAATGGTGAAAGCAGAACAATGGGGTGGATGGGTGACAGTTTTAATTTCTCCAGAGTCAAGAGTTCTCCTTACTTCTGCCTTCTTTCCAGGGCATATTATGTTAACAGCCACATGGGAGCATGATATAGGATTTTTTCCCCACATTTAGCACTCACAAGCACAGCATGATCCTTCCAGCCCCACATCACAACTCCTGGAAATAGCAGACTGGTATTAGATGGGACATGTGGACCCATTTTAGTTGAATCTGTTGCCTTTGGGAAGCTGCTATGCCTTGGTCTTTTCAGATTCATCTGAGGTTACTATAAATACCAAATAATAATAATAATAATAATAATGTGCAAACACATCCTATTTTAGCAAAGGATTAGGTACTGGAACTTAAGCAGAAAATATGGCAAAAAATACTTTTAGCTCATACTTAACACTTAAAGGTCTTCCTGCTTGAGCCATTGTTTCAGGCACACCAGGGGAACTAAGGAATTCTTTCTGTCCTTCTCCCACTCTGGGTCTCCCAGCACTGGCTTGTCCTGTGGAGCGCTTTGAGTTTGCTTCTTAGCACTGCCTTTTTCCCAAGACTGAACCTCTCATCCTCTTTCAAACATTCCCACATTTCTTCTACATCCTGTTCCTGGTAGGAATGTCAGGGATTTATACCAAATATACGAGTGATGTGTCAATCCCCAGCACTGCTCTTTATTGTTCTGACTCTGTTTAGAAAATTCTTTGTTTCCCTTGCCAATGGAAACCCTACTTATTAACTCATCCCTAACAACACTTCAGGGCTTCACAGCTTTTTGGCACAGCTAAATCCAAGCAGTAGTTATGCTGAGCATAGAATCTCCCTTTCAGATCTGTGGCTTTGAAAAGGATATCTAACCATTATTTGCTCTCTGAATTGCCTTTCTTTTTTTTTTTTTTTCCTAGTACTTGGTTCATGCTATGTTCATGTCTCCTAGTGTATTATTTCTTATGACAACATACTCTGTTTCATTTACCTTGTATTACCACATCTTCCAGGGCAGAATGAAGATGAACAATAAGAGAGGTTTGATTTTATAATGATTTAAAAACTACTTGATCCTGTAGCAAATTGCAGTAGAGGAGACTGGAAGGCTCCCACAGCTCCAAGGGCAGGACAGCAACACACTCTCAAGAGTTTGTCTAACCTTTGCCTTAATGTCAGAAGCCTTCCCTTACGGATCACTCTAATGTTTCAGCACTGTTCAGCCAGACTTTTTTTTTTCTGTATCTGACCTAAATCTTATTTGCTACAATTTAATACTGTTATTCCTTACCTCATTCAGAAGGTGGAGAGCAGTCCATTTCCTTCCATATCTTGGTAGTTTGTGAAATTTTACGTAAGTTCATTTAATACAATTTTCCTCCAGCTCAAAAAAAAAAAAAAAAAAAAAAAAAATTCCCTCTGGAGGTTGTAATTATGTAATTAGAAGAGGTCTGATGTTGGAACTGCCTCCTTCGTACATCTGTTAGAGTTATGGTGGAGTCAGAGAGTGATCGAGTGATCGGCAGGAGAAATAGCCTTCTGTGGTGGTGTGAGGGAACCTGGTGAGAGAAAAGTGACACAGACTGATGAGGAGGAGACAAGCAAAACAGAGAGATGGGATCCTGCAAGAGGAAACAAATATATCAGTGGGAAACATTTGTCAAGTGTTGTGTGTGTGTAAGACAGAATGGTGGGAGAGGAGCTGCTTTAAAATGTAACACTGCAGAAATCTCTTCTGTTTGTTGTTTTTATTATTTTATTTTTCTTTGAAAAGCAATATGGAAATTGTGCAGTATAGGGCAAGGAGATTATTGTAGGAAAGAAATTTATCAGTTTTATTACTGAGATGATAACATTTGTACACCTTTCAGTAAGTACTAGCAAGAGCAAAGAAAGGTATGTGCCATACAATTTAAAGGTATGTGTCATACAATTTTAATACCATTTCTTTCTTAACAAATTCACTACTATATTGTCATGTGTGAAAGAGATCATGCTTAAGGGCGTTTCTACAGGTGTAGGTGTTTCTACAGCAGAAGTATAGTGTCTCTATAAAGTTGTATCAAAAATTGTTCAAAATAGAAGATTTCTACACTGTGTTTCTTGGACATACTAAAATTTCTGTATTTTAGATATGTGGAAGGACAACCTGCAGTGTATTAACAACTATAATCCCTTAAGTAGTGATATATTGAGAAAGTTTTCTGTAGTTTGGATAATTTCTTCCCATTGTCTACTACTGTAGCACTAATGAAATTTTCCCCCATTTTTAAAATACATTTTCCAATATTCATTAGGCCCAGCTTTTGGTTTTAAACAAATTCATTTCAACAAAATGATTGAATTATAAGTGAGAGGGCCCTCGGCGTATGAGTCATATTGACTCTTTTCAGAGATTTAATCTAATGGAATTGTAATTTTCCAGTCAGGAAATCTTTGTTATAGAAGAAAAATTCTAATTATAATGCATTTACAAAGTGTATAGAAAGACTGGGATTATTAATTGAAGTGGGATTTTATCTTGGTTTCCTTTTCAATTTGCATTTTTACACTTCTCTATACAAGATAATAAAACAGATTGCTGTAAGTATACCAAATCTATTAGTTTTAGAGATATGATAGGTGGTAATTTCAATTCTACTTCAAAGTTCTACTCTGAATAAAAGTATCCAAATAGTACTACAGAGATAAAAAGCACTTTGATGTCTTCTATTCCACCTTTGGACTGTGATTTGTCTGCTGCAGCCCTTAGTGACACAGTCCCTCTATGTAAAGTGGGCAAAATAAAATATTCTAGAAAACCTTTACACATAGTGTTAATTCTCTCAATAGAGAACAAAGAAGTTTGCACTTTCCTAATCTGAACAGTCTGCCTTTTGCTAGCTGAAGACTTCTTAAACAGAATGGATATTTATTCATCTGTAGAAAAAGATTATACTGTCTGTTAACAAAGATATTTTTATGGTGGTTTTGATGGAGCAAGAGAATTTGGAGGGGGGATTCTTTGCCAGTGTATGTATTACTTGAAGTCTTAGTTTCACCGTGTTATAGGGATCTTAATCTTCAGCATTATTCAGCAAACAATTTTAGGGTTAGTTTCATCACATTGAAACATATGCCAGCAGATCAAAACGAACATTACCTCACTTGATAATGACGTTGGCCTTCAAGAAAAAAAAAAAAAAAAGACTTGTTTTCTACACCTCTTGCTCTATCTTCATGTAAGAGCTCTGAACTAGGAGAGCAAATCATCCTTGTCCTCTATCCCATTTACCCAAGCCATTAAAATACTGGGCTCCATCTGGTGCTGCTTTGCTTTTCTGTGTCACATGGGAGATGTTTTCATCAAGCGCCTTATGCCAATAGCCAATAGGCATATTATGAGTAGCAATAATTGTTTAGAACTGGAGCTAGTGTTTAGGTGTCTGCCTTGTCAGTACCTTGTGCCATGAAGGGATGTTGCCTTATTATGACAAATTAGAACAGAGGAAAACCATAATTTGTCCTTATCATATATTTACCCTGTTTCATTTAAAGTACATCTAGCAAATGAAGGGATTTGTACAGAAATGCACAAAGGATACAGCATTCTCCCTTCTAGGTTTAGAGATCCTATTACATATTTCAATTTCAACTTCCTTTCTACACTAGACTGCAAAATTTCATTTTCATGATCAACATGGAACTGTGATGTGGTGAAGCCAGAACATTAGGATAGATTAGCCTTTAATTCTTGTTGTTTTATATGTATATTTATTTTATTTTATTTTATTTTGGTAGGTAGTCTTGCATAGTCTGAGTATAGTTTGGGACTTAGAAAAAAAGAAGAAAAAGAAAAAAAGGTAAATCTACCCAACTGCAGTAATCTGAACTAGGAACTGAACAGCTCCCAGTTACTATCAAGCCTATTCTCACCATCATGTTTTGCTTTGGAAAGCTCTTCCCTTTCATGTAGTAATGGTGTTGTATCTGGAGAGTCAGCTGTTCTGCAAGTTTCCAAAACTTCCCTTGTAAAATTGTTGTTTACACCCTATCATTGTATCAGATAACTTGAGTACCTTTAGTAAAACAACAGAGTGCAGTTGCTTAGAAATTCACTATAGCCACCTTATTAAAGGATATCCTAACTATTTGCATAATGGCAGAGAGGAATGGGAAAGTGGCTCACTCATTGTTTGTCCACAAATGAGCCAGACAGAATAGTTTTGCAGCATTGAGTTAAACAATGCAAAATGACATCAAAAGATGGCTCCTCAAACTCTTCCCAGTTCTAATAATACTAGCAGTAAGATAAAGCACAGAAAACTGGGATGTAGGTTGGGGGAAGAAGCATCTGAGCTGCCCACACTCTCAGAGTTTATGGACAGCTATAACTGGTAATTATTCATGTTCTTCATGGGCATCATTCCCCTTCATTTAACTGGATCATGTGTTTTGTTTGGTGCTTTTCCTTTGCCTGGCAGAATGGGGACCTGTGTTACATCTGAGAAGGTACTGTCAGAGTGGTCTTCTGAGACTTTCTCTTTCTTGCAGAGCAGAGGCAGGCAGCAGTCTCAGAACATGAGCTCCCTGCACAACCAGATGCATGCACTGACTCTGCTACTCCCTTGATGTGAGGAATATCATATTACATTTTGAGTGTGCAGCTGACCTGAGTAACCTGGGGCTACATTATGGCATGTGGTCTGCACTAAAGCCTCTCTCCTAACGGTGTAATCTGGACTAGGATCTTCCTCAGCTCTGGTCTTGCTAAATTCACTGGTATCTCTCTTGAGAAAGAATTTTGCGTTACACTGGCAAATACAAAGATATACAGACTGCAGTTGAGAACTACAGGGAAAGCACTGACACCAAACAGACTTTGGTGTCCTGGCTGACAGTCATATAAGTAATTCTTATCTTCCTTGAATGTGTGAACTAAGAGAGCCTGAAAAGGAAGTTGAAAAACCAAATGCCTTCACCTTGCTGGAGCACGAGCAGGTGCTCAGAATCTGTGCTGCTGCAAACACTTCTGCATCCATGTGGAAGGCCAGTAATGGTCCTTACATCCAGAGTGGCTGTGGTGCCCAGAGAGGTTGTAAGGTGTGCACCCATAGAAATATTCAGCCACAGTTGTGGTTGTGGCTGTCCCTGCTTTGAGCAGGGTTTGGAGTAGATGACCTCCAGAAGTCCCTTCCAACCTCAGTTATTCTATGATTCTGTGATAAGCACCTTGTTCAGTTCCTCTAGGTTATTTGTATGCAAAAGCTATAATAAGCCTGCCTGCACATTTTGTGTGTTTGATTGATTGTTAAGTTTGTGAAATTAATTGTTTGACAAAAAATAAATTGCCTTTTTCTGTGTCAAAGCAGTGTTTCTCCAACAAGCCTCTAAAAGCAAATATGAATATTTAATAGACAATTCATTATATGTAAGCATTTTAAACTTCAAAAAATGATTAATGAGACATATATCTATAATGTGAAAATATTGTTTTTTTCTTATTTTACACTTGGGATAAATCACTGTGGAAGTGCCTGATAAAATGTAATTCAGTTGTACGATATATTTTTCACAGTCTGTGATGCTAAAAGTAAAACATTGTACTTGAGACGTTTCTTGGCCCATAATACAATCAAAAGATTTGATGATTTCAACTATCACTGTATAAAATATTAATATTTTAAATCTAAAATTGCAAGGTATAACTGATCTCTCATGTAAACAGTCAATATGAAATAACATGTACATAAGTAAAAATATGTACTTCTACTCAGATGTTTCACCTATCTGAATTTTTAAACCTGCAAATAATTAATTTCACATTTGTACTATCTTCCAGTCCAGAAGAATTAAAAGATGCATCCCATCAGCTGTCTGTCAGATGAAATAGATGTGATTAGCTATTTTGTCACAGAAATCTTATCCACATGTCAAACCTGTACTCAGTATTAACTAATGGGATTATCAAGAAATGTTTTATCATTGCCTAACAGAAAGTTCAACCTCTTCCATTAAGATGGTCATGCTGCAGGTATTTTTAATCCTTTCTCTAGGAAGTGGAGTCCAAGTCAGAATATTGTTTCCATGGTAGATTTACAACATCTATGTTATGTTACTGGGACATTCACACTCTCCACTCTAAGTGAATGCAGATGACATTAGATAGGATTAAAGGCATCCTTTCTCACACTGTTTCTTAACTCTAAGCAATTTGTATCTCTGTATTGCAGACTCTAAGCTCATTGTTGCACAGTAAACTTGAGCAATGAGATAATATTTGCATTTTGCTTCTACTTATGTAACCTACCCTGTTCTTTAAGTTCCCTCTCCACTCACACTTTTGTCTACATGAAAGGACATTTGCAAACATTTCCCCTTTTTACTAACTCTGTTCTGTTCCAGCAGTGAGATTCTGTCAGCTGATGCCAGAAACTGAGCACTCTAACAATGACACCTACCCTGAGCTGGATTAAATGACACATTGCCTGAATGCTGGCAATAGCCAGCCACCTGCTTGCTAACTTACTAATTCCAGTGAAGCTGAACCTCTGGAAGTATTTTGCTAAGTAAAGATAAAGCTTTACCCTATCATCAAGTTTTCATATCAAAATCATATTAAATTGTAATCACTTACCTCTGCCTCCTCATACTAAGTCATTCTGTGTTTTATACGTTCTTTTCTGTAAAATATATATATATATATATATATTAACAGCTTTCTATTTGTTAGTAAGGGCTTCCTTTTTCTTTCTTTCTTTCTCTCTCTTTCTTTCTTTCCTTCTTTTTTCTTTCCTTTCTTTCTTTCCTTCTTTTTTCTTTTTTTCTTTCTTTCCTTCTTTCTTTTTTTCTTTCCTTTCCTTTCTTTCTTTCTTTCTTTCTTTCTTTCTTTCTTTCTTTCTTTCTTCCTTCCTTCCTTCCTTCCTTCCTTCCTTCCTTCCTTCCTTCCTTCCTT
>NC_048893.1:43917309-44128887 GCF_011077185.1 Oxyura jamaicensis | reverse complement strand
CTTCCTTCCTTCCTTCCTTCCTTCCTTCCTTCCTTCCTTCCTTCCTTTCTTCCTTTCTTTCTCTAATTTTCATCCTTACTGCTTTGCCCTATGGTTTCTCATAAGTCAAAAGCTTCTTAAAATCTTGTTTTAAATGTGAGATTTATATTCCACTTTTTCAACAAGACTGTGCTGTGATTGAAAGGATGTATTTGAAAGATATTGGCACTATTATTTACTACTTTCCTTTGATCCATGAACATAGAAGTTAATGCATTTGAATATGTAATATTTTCCCTCAAACTGGATGTATATTAAGAGTATGTAAGTACTTACCTAGGGGTAATGTATGCACTTTTGAAAAGTGTTGGCAGAACATCACTGCTGCTTGTCCACTTCTACGGAATTACCTTTGTGAATTTACATTTTGTTTTTGCAAAGGAAGAAGGAAGAATGATTTAATCAGCTATAATTTGGTGGGGGTTGTTTTTTTTCTACCTAATTCACTTGACATGGCAAATCAATCTGTGCCATTAACATAACAGAGTAGTTTTCAAAAAGTGGAACTTAATGGAAGTTGCTATTTAATACTCTGCACTAAGACATCATATGGATCTTGATATAGAGGAGGCTGTTATCAGGGTAAGGACATTGATTTTCTCTTATTTTCTGGATTTTCCTGCATGTTGTTCCTAACAAGAATAAGCTGTTTGCCAGTAATTATGGCACTATTCCCATTCTGGCTTTTTAAGTTGCATTGTTGGGTCTTCCTAATGTAGGTAAGGTTTAAGTCTGGTTGCTGGGTCTGTTCCAAATCTTTTTCTCTTGTTTTACTTTGATAAGGAAGACTAAAATGTGGGAGGAGGCCCAGTCTTGAGTATTTTGTTTCCTTAAATTATGTTAAGGAAAATACATTAATGGAAAATCCTGGTTTGTTTTCCTTTCACATCTTTTCCCTGTTATTGAACATACATAAATTAGAGCATTGATATTTGCAGTTGTCTGCCTAGTAGCCTCAAGGCAAATAAACAATTATGCTCACCAAAACATGAGTCCTACAATGGTTTTGTCTTAAAATGACTTGACAATATTATTGATAATGAACAAAAATGTCTTTGTTGTTGAAGGAGAGTGTTCAAGAGTATATTTGACAAAGGATGCTACTCTCCAGCCTTGATCCTGAGAAAGAGCCTGAAAATACTGAAAAATGTGGGCTTTTCAAGAGATGTTCAATGTCAGCATAACTTTGCTTCCATTGAGACTAACAATGATAACTTCAGAAAGAGCAGAGTCAGGTCAATAGCAAATATATATTTTTAAATACTGGACCTAGAATGCTTGTGGGAGTACATGTGAGTTTGATAGCCAGGACTTAAATTAAACAGCAGTTAACACCACTCTATTTCTAGCCATGAAAGCCTGTTTTCAGAAAAAGAAAAACCTGCCCTTTCTTTACAAATTTTCCTTGGCCTATCTGATGACTGTAACTCGCTAAAGAAGATGTTTATACTTTTGGAGTTGTGTAAATGGCCCCGACATTAGTCTCTTCCACTCCTTACATAGTGATACCAGAGAAATATGGTACTTACTTTTTAAGCACATCTGTGTTCGTTTTGTTTTCTTTGGGAACACAGTATCTGTACAAACTTAGTGGTATAAGAGAAAGATAGTCTTGCTAGGCGGGCAAGTCTATTATACAGGGGCCTATGGGGCTACCAGTATTCTCAGATTAGTAGCAATGATACAGTGCTAGAAGTGATTTGTCAGTGAAGATGGAAAGGTTGGGAATTAAGGAATATCTCTGATACTGAAGTATGGGCTACTAAAACATCTACTTGTGATTATTCAATAGTATTTTCAGGAATTACATAATATGAGTGTTTCAGATGAACTGAAAGAGGTAGGTGAGCAGGAAGAAGAAGGAGGGAAAAATTACAGCTTGTGAAAAATAGTTGATGGATGAAACTGAGGACTGAAGCTCATTGTATATTGACTATCTGTAAGCCAGACTGTGGTGATTGTAATTTTATTGTACAAGACATTCTATCTATCATGTTTAGTAGCGGGCTTGTCTGTACTAGGTTTAAGGTTGGACCAGATGAGTTTAGAGATCTTTTCCAACCTGAATGATTCTATGATTCTGTGTTTTGAAGATCACATTTCAATTAAACTAAATACACCTTGCTAGTGTGTTTAATAATAATTTTAAAAATACATTACTATAAGAAATTGTTTTATTAAGAAAGCCTTTTTTGCACTGAATATTCTGAAACTCATCTTTGAGAGTAGTTTGCTGTAAAATTTTAGAGTAGCAGAACTTAGTCTTGTTTTTGTGGTACCTACTTGCTAAAGTCTCATAGGCAAATTAAAGATAATTTTCAAAATGTACTTATAAAGAAAAACATCATTAAGGGTCTGATTTGGATTCCATAGAAGTCAATGGAAAGATTACAGCTGAATTCATTGTCTCTGATGCAACTTTAATTTCATGTTGAAATATTTTGCTGGAAGTTACCAGCAGAACAGTAAGATTTTTTTTTTTTTTTTTTTTTTACCAGAAATACCAGAAATTCACTTGTTCTAATATGCACTACACACATTTTTTTCTTGCAGCTTAATAATAATTTGGCTACAAATATTTCTCTGTGTCCATTTTTGAGGACTCAAAAAATTCTACTTGTTTTAAAAAAATGTTATCTCTGTAATTACTGTTTTGGTTTGGTTTGGTTTCCTGTTTTATTGTTCTCATTGGTTTGTTTTGTACTGGTCTGTTTTTGTCTGTGCTGGGAAAAGTCATATATATATATCTTAACTGCTGGAGTTTTAATTCCTGTCACCCTTCACAGACTAGTAATAATTTCTACATCAGAGTAGTGAAGGGAAGAATCAAAAGACATCAAAAATACAAATGTCAGCCTTCAACCCTTATAGTCACTGCAGCTTCCAAATAAGTGATACCAGATTTAAGAACCCCCAGTATGTTGTAATAGCTAAGAATTAATGTGAGAAATATTGAATATACTACAACGTCTAAAAGACTAGGATATCATCCCTAAAGCCTAACTAATCTCTAAAATAACAATTTTCTTGTCTGGTTTCTCCGTCCTCATGCTTTCCTTTTCTTATAACCTGTACACCTTCACCCATTTCCTGGGTATTCCTCGAATTCAGCCAGTGGTAGTTGTCTAGTTGTCGCTGTTAATGTGATCCATTTAGTTGTTGCCAGCTGTATTAAGTGCAGATTTATGAAAATATTTCATTAGAATTTGAAAATTCATTTTCAGTAGTAACATTTGACTGTCAGTGTTCTCAGTAAATACAGCTTCAGCTTACCCTGCTGTAGCTTTCTTGAAAATACTATTAAAAAAAGTACTAGATATTCTGATGTGAATATCCTGCATAAAAATCTCTATACACTACATATAACCCATAGGAAAGAAAACAGTAGCACTGAATGTGTGTACAGGCCAGAAGGGAGTCACAGGGAAAACCAGAAGGAAACCAGAAGGAAAATAAATTGGCAAAATCCAGGTAGAGCTCCATGTGCTTGAGGAAGAATCAGGAAATGGGAGGGGTGAGACAAGAAAAGAATAAATATTGACCACCACCCATGATTTCTCTCTTTCTTGCCTGAAAAAGTAAGCCGTGGTGGCTGTTTTCTTTTTCTTTTGCAGTCATCTCTAACAAACAGTGACATCATCTTTGTGAAGTTGCATGCCCCTTGGGAGGTCCTGGGCAAATATGCTGAACTAATGAATGTAAGAATGCCTTTCAGGTAGGTGTAGTTGTATTTTGTCTTCACATTTTACTGTAAAGCTAAAGTAAAAATAACACCGAAATGCACATGGAAAGCTCGTCTGTAAGATACCACACATCCTTTGAAAGTATGAATGGAGTGCCATAGATAACTAGTCATTGTTCTTTCTTGTTAATGCCTGCGATTTCAGTAGAGTATTGGTTTGACATTAAGGTGAGCTGTAGCAGTGTAGCTGTTTTCATGGGGTATTCTATCCTTAGGCCCTTTAACCCCTTCACTGCTGGAGCCCCCTGCATACTTGTGCGCTGCTGTTTTTTAAATGGACATTTCATTGAAATCAATGGGAGGTCAAGAAGATCCAGGTACGTAAGGCAGCACAGAAAGTGCATGTCTGTTGGACGTATCTGGTATGTTCAGCACCTGTAAATTTTCTGCTTGTATAGTGCATAATAATGGAAATGTGGATTATAAATAAGTATCACATCTAATAGGAGAACAATTCAGACTATAAGTGCTTTTGACTATGGAGAAAATAAAGAAATTGTATAAAATGTCACTGACAACCAAATTAATTCCACTTAACCATTCAGATTATTTTTATCATTTGTTTAATATTATTTGCATGTTGAGCTATGAAATTTTCTATTAAAATATCTATTTTACTCTGCTGGTTACCAGAACGTTTAAAATAGCATGAAGATTTCCACTTTAACTGACCAAAACCCACGAACTGAGAGGTCTTGATTCTTCTTTCAATTAGCAGGGTTTATAGATGCATAACTCCATTGATTTTAATGGAATTACTCCTGAGCAAGAAAAGGATCAGACCAGAATATGCAACTAGTGAGTTTGTGTCCTTTGCAGGATTTTTATTCCTGTTTTCTTCTTACTTAAGGATGACAAATGCCTCTGGTATGAGACAAGCTGTAGTATTACAGAACTTGCTAGGAAAAATTGATGTGAATTAAGGACAAAATTGCAGGCTTATTTTCTATGTCTGCATGCTTTGTATTGTTTTGTTTTGATTTCATTTGCACAGCAAATCTTGAGTTGTTCTTACATGGGCTTCTAGTGGTAGAGAAAAACATAAAAGTTATCATGGGTCATTACAAGACATTCATATTCTTTTTAAAAAGTGTTCTAGCCACAGAAACAATGGACTGGGTCAAAAGTGTACCTCCTTTGTATTCCCTGGCACTCCTTGAGATGAACCTGGCCCACTAGAAGGATAAGGTCCCATGATTAAGAAGTACACCAGGAACTCAGATTTTAGTCACTGTGAGCAGCTTGTTCTTTCCTGATCTGAAGTCCCTGTTTTGAGATCCATTTCTCAGCAGATAGCAAATCAGGTGCCATACAGCAAGATGTGCTTCATGACCACAGCTTCATTCTTTTCTTATCCACAGTGTCGCTAAGAGGAAATAGTGGTGATTTTTTTTTTATGTCTGACAGGCAGGCTCTTGATTTTTATTTGAAGAGTAACAATGTTGTTTACCATTTAAAAACAAGAATCAGCATTTTGCAAAATGTACACTATTCTAGACTGCCTGTTTCCAGGAATCTTTGTCTGACCCGTGGGCTGCTGATTGCTTACAGCTCCCATTAAGTTTAGGTTGGAATTGTCCAAGGTCCACACATCACTGAATAAAAAACTTGCTATTTCAAAGCAGAGATCTCTAAACAGTGGATACCTCTGAATATTTGAAGCAAATCAAGAGTTGGATGACATCTTCAGTAACACTTATCTTTGACCCTTCTCTGCTCCTGCTGAGTAGGGCAAGAGATACAACACTATCTTCTGGAGGACTTGACCAAAGGATGCTGGCCAGCATGATTTTTTCCTCAAATTTTCACTTCACCAGCACAATATGGGCACCAGTAACAAAAATAATGTCAAAATATTATGTTGTTATTAAATCTAAGTTCTGAAAATTTACATGGAAACAAACCATTTTTTTTCTATAGTTTATAGAGCATCCATGCTGTCTTATTCTAGAATGCTCTCAATCATGATTGCTTTCAAGGCACCAGCAGCATTCCTACTCTGTATTTAATACTCAAAATATTCAGAATGAAATGTGTAGTGTGGTCCTTCCTTTTCCAGAAGTGATACAGTTCAGTGTTACATGATGGCACCTCTCAGAATACACCACCTTGATTTAGCGATAACATCCAGCGGTTAGAGGAAAGTCATAGGAAGATACTGATGTTCAGACAGGCACCTGAATCTTTCTGTAAGGAGCATTAGTCCCAAAGCCGCAGCTAAAGCCCTCAGATTTTCTTACCTCTCTTCACGACATGGTCTCTGCTGAAGGTGATGGGTCAAATCCTGACAGCTGTGGTGCTATAGGCACATATGAAGAGAGCAAGAGCAGCAGAGTGGGACAGGAGGTGGACACCCCATTGTGGATCTACACAGAATGGTTTGGGGCCACTCCACCTGCCCTGGGTGATGTGAGCCCTACTGGACCCATCGGAATATTGGACCAGAGAGCGTGTTCAGCATGCATCTGCTTGTGCACCCTTGTCTGCTCACTGCCCCCCCACAGGCACTCCCACACAGCTTATCGCACTGACAACAGAAATCAGCAATGCCTGATTGAGGGGCAGAGGGGGCGGCTGTATCCTGGGGTGGGTGCTGAGTACATACTCATTTGTCTGTGTAGTCTATATTCTGTTTCTGGGGATGATACTCCAGCAGCAAACACTGGTCCTGGTTTTCACTGCATGTGTTATTGGCATATTGCAGCATCAGACACTACTTCCCTGGCTTTTCTAAATGATTTCCCTTGCATTTTATCAAATGCAGTTTTAGTAATTCACTAGTGGATATGAGATGCATAGAGGATAATTTATTGGTCCTATAAAATTCCTACAACTGTTTATGGCTGTCTTGGAAGTAGAAACATCTTTGGGTCCCTGTCTTTCACACATTACAAGTAGCAGAAAAAGAGAAGACAGTGCGAAAACAATGACCTTCTTGCAATTCAAATGCCACCAGAGACTGTGTGGCTTTCCTGTGACAGTTCTGTTAATCTCTCTTTTAGTCTCTTCCTCCACCTCTTACAGGCTTCTGTCTTCAATCTCCTTTCCTTCCTTGCTAGTTCATACTGTAACTGACGATGGGTTTTCTTCTCGACTGGCTTCATTTTTGCTGTTCTTCCAGGAGAAAAATCTATTACCTGCACCGCCGATACAAGTTCATGAATAGGTGAGTACAGTTCTTAAATTAGTTCAGCTTATGTTAATTTGAACCTGATAACTAAAATAATTGTGAAGATCAAGCTGGAAGTAAAAGGTTATTAGCTGCATTTGTAGGAAGGTTGGAGGGAGTGATCGCACACTAGGACATATGCAAAAACAAATACAGCAGTTATATTTTTAAGGCATTTGCTCTGTGAAATTCATTTGACCCGTGTTGCCTTTTTTAGGAATAAGGAAATGTTTTCCAGCTGATGGAGTCTTTTTTTAAGGAAGAATAAGTGAGTTAGTGCAAATACTGTCTTGTCACATAGCTCATTAGGGAATTTCTTAGGGTTAAAATACCACAGGTACTGCTTTTTTTTTTTTTTCTTTTCCGTACACCTTGCCTACTTCTTACAGTGATGGCATTATTTATTTATTGCTTCCTCTGTGGGGATGCTTAGTACTTTGTTGGTAGATAGGAAGGCAATGAACCAAATTCATCTCTGGTGTGAGCTTGAGAGTACTTTTGAAGAATCTTTGAAGTTCTTTCACTCAATTATTAAATATCTTAAGGTTGGATTTGATGTGTTTTGTGCCTGACTTTATGGAATAAAAAAACTTCCATTGCCACAGTCTGCATTTTCGATATCTCAGACAATTAAATGAAAATGTCTCCAAAAAGACTAAAATATATATAAAAGCTTTGCAAAGACCAGCTCATACATTGTCATTTAATGCCACAGTGCTGTTGATGCAGTTTTCAAAAGGCTCTAATGTTTGATTTACTGTCTCACTCTTAAGTCAGTGGAAAAACTCCCCTGAACTTCTGAGAGAGAAGAATTAGATTTGAAAAATCTGCATATTGGAGTAAACAGCTGTATCACTCTGCAGATAATGTCACTAGATGAACATCCATGGCAAAATAAATGATGTATTATCACTCTTCTGCATAAGCATATTAAAAAGCATTTCATATATTAAATCCCATCACACTATGCTGGTGATTTGAGAGTATCAGCACTGATCTCACATTATGATATTTGCTTTTTCACATTGGAAAACACCAAATGGGCTCTTCGTGAGAGCTAGGTAACACACACTGTTCTTCTCAAGTTTGCCTATGTTCCCCCACTTGCTATCCCCACCTTACAATGAATACGTAGTAGCTGTTAATTTCAGAGTTAGTTAAGACATGGCTGCTTTCACTATAGCAATAGATTAAAAGGAAGGAGTAGGTAAAGGTTCTAACATTTATATGTGCCATATGAAATTTTGTCTTACGTTCATTTTCTCTTGAGTCAGCATATGATTTGAAGTCAGAAATAGTGCAATCTTCTTCTGTGGATTTGTGGTTTTTCTTGCTCCTGAGTGATGACAACACTTAACTAAATTCAATTTTTATGTTCAGGTCTATGAATAGCTACTTGAGGCAGAAAATCTATAACTGAATAGTCCCAGTGGGGAAAAAGGAAAACATATTCAGCTCTATTTCCATTTATGTAAAATTCAGATTTACAGCTTCAATAAAACTGTCTATTTCCTCTACCCTTAGTTCAGTGAAGATTAGAAGCAAGTGAAGCTTTGATCCATTTTTTTGAGCTAAGCTAAAATTAAATTGGCATTTAGGCAAAATTTATTTTAAAGAGGACTTTTGTTACAGGGCAAAGTCCAGAGCAGATCTCTTGCAACTTTTTAGTCACACTTGAATTTTCTTTCTGAAAAATTCTAGTGATCCTAACATTTTAAATAACAAAACTCCCCTAGTATAGTCTAGAGGAAAGGATGGGTATCAGGTGCATACACAGTATCTATAAATCCACCTGGGCTGTGGTTAAAAATAAACTAAGACAATATCTAGCACTACAATATGAATAAAGCTCTTTCAAAATTGAGCAAAAAATAAAATCAATCTCAATTCAAAGAAATTGTTTTTATTTTCCCAATTTCCTCTTTCTTTTGGAGGAAAATAAAAAATAGAAATAAAAATAAAATAAAAAAAAAAGAAAGAAATAAAAAGAAAAATATTCTATTTCTACACTACTTTCTAGCAAGTAAAGTCTTTCTTTGAAATTATTTGAGAAACCCTTTGTGTGATTTAAGTACAATACCTGATTTCACAAAGAGGATACTGAGTAAAGGCTAGGCCTGGAGAGCAGAGGCCCGGTCAGGACTGAAGTGGAACAGACATGTCTTTGAGACACCATGTGAATTAAGACTGCATTTTGGGCATGTGAGGCTAACAAGTGTTTTTGAACGGAATTTAGGAAGGAAATGTTTCCACTCTCCTCATTCATTCTGTCTGACTACAGTGCCTCCTCACTCCATGTGCTATACTGCTCCTGTGTAGGTTGTTCTGCTTTCCAAACACCATCCCCCTAACCAGCTGAGTATATTAGCACCTAGAGCTTCTCCATAAGGGAAAGTGAGGCCTGGATTAGCCTTGAAGAAACAATTAAGCATAACGCGTTTTTAAAACTGTGCCTCTTTTCTTAAGAGAGAGGCTCATGTAGAATACAAAGCCTGCACTGCTGGCTCATGGCACTGTTGAAGTGGCCTGGATGTCTTTTAAGTTTGGTCATTTTTCTGTTCCAAGGAAAAAAAATACATTTTTTTTTTCCTAGGGATGGCTTTGCTGTACTCTAGGATGCAAGCTTTGCAGAAAGGCCTTGTGACCTTTCCAGACCTGGTTGCCAGCAGGGGAGGAGCAAGCTCCCTGAGCATGCCAAGTAATCTGAACCTTGCAAGTGGCAAACCAGTCAAATTCTGGGTATGCTCAATGAGAAGCTGACATGAATAATGTAGTTTTCTCAAGTGGGGAATGTGCTCCGTGCGTGCCTGCATGTGCTGTGATAAACCTGCAGTATGCATATCTCAAATGTGCACATTGACTTGCAGGGTGAATGTGAAAGGACTGCAGATTAGCAAGGGTGTTAATAGCTTAGAGAATTCAAACAATTTCAGTCAACAAATAAGCAAGGACTGGGATATTTAGAAATTCCCTGATTCCTCTTCCCTTTTCCACATGCAGGGTCACTAAGCCTGCTGAACATACTGTAATGCAGGGCTTGTAACCTTACAGAGGAAGAACTGAAGGCCAAGAAAGAGGGATTTCCCCAGGTGATAACTTACTTTTCCCTTGTCATTCCTATCAGTCTCTGCACAAACAGGCTCAAGGCTGGCAGCCTTGAGAGGAGAAGTGGAGACTTATAATAGGTCTGACCCTTTGCAGTGCTGGGATCTCACCTGCACTCAGGCACAGACACTTGCAAGCTACCTCCACCTGCACTCTGAACTGCTGGGCTGGTGTGAACAATGCCCATTAAGAGTTTTTATTAAATTTTGTATAAGCCTTATGTCATGCTCACATACACATTGCCATTCTTCTGAACAGTCCCAATGGTAAGTTGGAGTGCCTGCTCCCATGCTTTTCACAGACAGGGAATACACAAATGGTACCAAAACAGGTAGAGCTCATGTGGTTACAATTTTGAATACCCTTATTTAAAAATTAGCATTAGCTTTCCTATTGAAGATAACTTGAGCAGAGAAGGTTGAATATTCAAGGCAATATTATATGTATTTTAAATGGAACTATGTCATAATTTCTTGTCACTGTCCCACACACTCAGTTGTGTGTATATGAATTACCCTCCTTCAAAGTGACTGCACAGGGCTTACAGCATTTGTTGGAGTCAAGGAAGAACGTTCATGTCCATAATTTGTTGTCTGATTTTTGGAGGCAGAGATCACGGGTTAGGAACTGAAGGTGTGAGTGAGGGTAGGTTTCATTTTGACAGACCCATCTCATCTTTTTTATGCTTTTTCATTATAATGTTTTAGTTTGCATGGGAATTTGTTTTAGATTGTCTTCTCCTGTCAGCTCTAATTCTTCCCTTTACCATAATTTCAGTGCGCATCTTGGCACGAGTGCTGTTGTGATTAAATCCACCCTTTCTCCAACTTAATCTTAGTTTTTTTTTTCACTTTCTAAATGTAAGGATGTCTGCAGCTGTCACCTATTAATGTATACACTGAGTATTTTGTTTTTGTGGAGGCAGTAGTATTGCAAGACACAGTTAAACCAAATGAACAAAGTAGCCTCTTTTGTATACCATCAGCTGCAAGGTAAGAATCTGTAGAGAGCAGAAAAAGGATGTGGTTTGCTGGAGTTTAGGTTACAAAACTCTCTGTCACAATCTGAGTTATTCTGAGGTTTATATGTCCAAAGTCTAGTGTGTAGTTAAGTCTGAAATTTAAAGTAACTGAAAAGCTGAGAATAAAGGTTTAGAGAGTAGCCAAGAGCTTAATGAGTATGGATTTTTAGGAGTGTGTAACATTGGCATTGCTTTTCTGTTGAGACAAAATAAGATGTTTCTCCACTAAAAGCTTGTTATTAATAATCGAGTTCAGCATGTATAATTCAGTCTGCCTCAAAAATGTCAGGCATTGCTTCTTTTGTAGTTCTAAATATTAAGTGGTCTAGTTTGCCATCAAATGTTCTTTGTAAGAGTGCTGCAATGTAATGAAAAAGCAAGATATATATCATTCACTGTCTCAAATGCTTACACTTTTCATGTTCTGCAGGATCGAGAAACAAATAAGCAGGTTTCGAGGATGGTTACCTAGAAAGCCAATGAAACTGGATAAGGAGACACTGCCAGATCTGGAGGAGAATGACTGCTATACTGCACCATTCAGCCAACAAAGGATCCATCAGTGAGTACTTTATTATATCATAGCATCATAACTTAATTACAAGATTAATTTTTTTCCTTCTGGATTCACCTTGGAAAAAATCAATTTCTTAGTTCATATCTTAAAGACTAGTGTCTTCAGATTAGTTCTTTTTCACACAAAGGGAGAGAGTCTTGAGAGTTTTCCTACATTTCTAGTAATTAAAGGTCCAGCTCAAAGCTAAAAAAAATCAATGGAAAAGTTCCTTTTGATTCACTGGAATTTCAATTATACACTTAAAGTAGTCAACTGGCTAATTCTCTCTTGGGTCAGAACTACAGTTTTTCTTTGTGTCTTAAAGATGTGATTAAAACTTATTCAGCATTTCTGTCTTTCATATAATCAATACTAGTCCTTCTAACATTGATGGTCAAAATAAACTGATAATGCATTTCATTCCTAGTTATGTCTGTAAAACAAACAGATCTCTAAAAAGAGGACAGTGTTGTTTTGTCTGAATTTCTCTGCCTTTTACTTCAACAGAAGCAATGCTGCTTTCGTAATGCCGGTGTTAAGGTCTCTCCGTTGCCCTTGTCCAAGAATACCAAATGGCATCAGTGTTGCACCAATGTTACAAGAGAAATCATTTGACTAGAAAAAGCCTTTACCCTCTTGCAAAATATAAACAGAAAAAGGCTTAGTGTTGTTTTCAGATCCCATGTTGATTTTTTAAGGCTGTCAAACTGTGGAGAAAGAGTGTGTCTTATGGTTAGTTACTGAGCCTGTTATATTGGAAGTATCACTGACTACCTCAAAACAAAATCACAAAGAATAAGCAGCAGTGATCAAGGTACTAACAAAAAACTCATGTGATGTCGAATGAGTCACAGGCAGCTCAAAGACTAAAAATATGAGGTATGTGATTTTATTTGGGGAGAAGACAAGTTAATGCTCTTTGAATAAACATTTCATTCAAATGCCTTACTTTGAATGAACAGTTTTTCAGGGTGTGGATTTATTTACTGCAATAGGAGTGAATAAAATAGATGTCCTCTGCTGCAAGTAGTGTCTTTTCAAATAGTGCAGCAAAACAAAAACAGGTGCAAAGCTCCAGGGAAATTCCAGTAGAAGTGTGCTCTTAGCACCAGTCACCATTCAGAGTTATCTCCAGCAAACGTCTGTGCCCTGAATAGACATTGGATTCAGACTAGAGAGTCTTCTGAGATTTAAGCAAAAAGATGTTTTCGTTATTTCGCCCTGCAATAGGAAGAGTATGTGCAGACCAATGGTAATTTAAAAAAAAAATTTTTAAAAATGAGGATGTCTGGACTCATGTGTTTATTAATATTAACTGTTAACTGTCCTTAAAATTATGACACTTTATTTTTTTTGTATGTGTGTAGCTGGAAGGAGAATTGGCATATATGAACCAGAGTAATTCTTATAATGTTCTGCCTTGCTTATATTTGAATTTATAAACTAGCAAGCTTTTTAGTAAATGCTGTTCATTACCACTGTTGTTTGGCACTTCTTTTATATCATTACAGACCTTAAAGCCCTACTTCACAGCAGGTCTGATATTTTCTGGTTTGCTTTTTGCTTAGTCTACCAATCCTGCTGTGTGGGGACTGATATAATGCTCGCTGAGCTGCCCTCCTGCCCCCCAGAGGTGGTGGCTCTGGCAGGATTCTTGTACTCCCCTTATGCTCCAGACTGTTGCCTGTATCTGTCTTATTATTCTTCACCGGAATTTTGAAATATAATGACTTGTTCAATATTTGTCAAGTGAATTGCATGCAAGCTTTTTAATTGTTCCAAGAATTTCAGGGAACGTTGGTAAGCAGAGCATTTCAGAAACATTTTAAATATATACTTTTAATCTTTGTTTGTGGAGTCCAAGTGTCAAATATTTGGAAATGTAGATAGAAAATGATTTTAGAATTCTTTTTAGAATTATTTTATTAGTATCGGTTACCAGTCAAAAAGTGTATAATGTTGAGGTTCAATTACTTTGTATAAGTTGCTGCTTACTTTGCATAAATTTCTGCTTCTTCCAAGATATAGATAAACATTCTGTTGAACATGTATAAAACTAGTCAGTAGCCTCCCTCGAGCATTCGGAAAGTATGAGTAGAAATTGTTGGTTTATGTATTAATGTTGATGTGTATCTCAACATATATTAACTGATGTAACAAATACTGTGACTAGCAGCTTCTTTTTTCTGGGTCATTTGTGACAGATGAAGGTTTGATCAGTAAGAAAATAATTTCTCTTTCACATCTACCCACTTCTATGTATTGTAACCTTCACAAGGACTGCACTGTTAATTGTTTCCTACTAAGAACAGTAACAGAAACACTCCAAAGTTGATAAACGTCGTGCCTCCATATTAAATTGAAGCTTCAGTTATCAGTTGTCACTGTTGTGTTACATAAACTTTCACTTGCTTTTTAATGACATTTAAAAAAAAAAAAAAAAAGCTGCTGATTTAATTTCATGTGATTTTTTAAAACTGATCAGGTCTTCTATTCAAATTCACAACACTGCTTTAGGAATGTGAAGATATATAGTTAGTGAAATTCTTGAGAAATGAAAATTGCTATCTGCAATAAAGTTATGATAATATAGCTTGCAGTCTGTTACAATAGGAAAAGTCCTATCATTTTCATATTTGGTGTAGTTAAGGTTTTGCTAGAGTGCCGTTACCATACCATATTGCTATTACAACTAAATTATCTCCTAACATTGTAACAGGGCCTGCATTATTGTCATGGGCAATGACATGTGGAATTCACATTCTCTTCTGCAGTCTAGAGTAACAGTGACAGTCTCTTCCTTACGCTTGGGCTTTTAGATACAGCTCTGCTTCTGTTTCTATCACACACGTGTCCCAAAACTGATTCACACAGAACATGCAGGGGACATGGTGGATCCCAATACCATACAGATGCTCAGCTGGCTGACCTCAGGTTTAAGATATTTCAGCCAATGCAGGGACATTTTTTGAAGTTCTTTAAGTCCTCAGAAAATGGAGAATAAATGCAAGTCTTGTGTTAAGATTGTAGCGAAACAAAGTCATTAGTGTCTGCTTTTCTTTTTTATCATATCTTGCATACAGATTTTCGGTTTTAAGTTTATAGTAAAAAAGATGAAATTCTCTTGCAAATCTGGAATCCTAAGTGAAAAGTATATTAAACCTTTCTTTAAGAAATATCTACAGGAGTTTAAAATATATGATCAGCTTTTTAATTACACTAAGGAGGATTTTGCTGGCTATTGTACAAGTATTTCTCAAGAGCAAGCTATGTTCTTTTGCCAGTTGAATATGTCTAGGAATTCTGTTATCATTAATCAATGTTTGTCCAAGACATTCTGAACTCTTAATAATCACATAGTAAAACATTCACAAATGCTACTGTCCTGGAAGTATACATCTGCATATCCTGAGTTTGCTGACAAGATGTCCATGTCCTCACTGTAGGCTTGGCCACATACTATAGCTGGAGGTTGCAGAGTTCTTCCTTCTAACCTTGTCTTATGTGCTTTTAATTTTCTAAAGTATCATTCTTTAAATATTCACGTGAGCTTGTTCATATTTGATGTTTGTCTTGAATGCCTAATTTCTTCCTTTCTTCACAGTCTCAGATGTTTTTCATCTCAGCAAAAAAATAGAATGTTTATCCTTTTTTTGATCTAGACACAGCTTTCATATCCAGGTCTCCAGTCTGATACAGATGATGCTTGAAACGTGGTATGAGTACAGTCTTCATTTGTGATAGTCACTGTTAAAAGCATGGAATTATGAGTTTCCTCCAGGGAAGGAAAACAGTTAAAATAAACATAAAATAAAAATAAAAATAAAAATAAAACAACAAGGCCTGATTTGGCCTTGTTTCAATAGGAATTAATACTTTTGAGGTACTGAAGTACAGTGAGCAACTTTGTTTTCTAGCCCTGTTCCTTCTTGAATATTTCATTCCTATTCAGATGGAAAAAGGCTAACGTGAAAAAAAAAAAAAAAAAAAAAAAAAAAGATTTGTTTTCAGAGACACAGCAAACCCTCTGCAATACCTCCAAAACAGGCAAAGAAAACTGCAAGAATCATATTTGTAAGATGTGCCTATAATTTTTGCAGCATGGGTTCAGGTTTTCTTTTTAAGAGATTATTGTTATGCCTTATAGGGTATATCGTAGAATTGTCAGTACAAGAGAAGACCAAAATTCATCATATTTCCTAAGCAATAGGAAATCTTTTTTTTTTGGAGGAAAGAAGTTCAGTCCAGCTGAGGAAAGCATTTTGTTGGAATTTTGTGGAATACAAAATGATAATTTGCAAGGTAGTCTTCTGAGCAGTATCTCTCTTTCTCTCTTCTGCAGCCACAGCTTGGGAAAGTTTTTTTTTGTTTGTTTGTTTTTTTTATGCCACACCATTTCTTCTGAAAATTATCAGTTACAAGAATGCACAGTTCACAATATCTAAAAAATGTTTTCCCTCAGACATTATGATAATTAGTTATTTTTCTACTACATCTTACTTATTTTATGTAGTGAGCTGCTAGTCAGCTGGGAATAGTAACAGTGCTAATTATCTGCAATTTCTTTGATAGTTGTACACTAGCTAGGAAAATGCTTTTAATTGCTGCTTAGAGATTTCAGACTTTATCAGGAGCTATTTTCCTTTTTTTTTTTTTTTCCTTCCAAAAGCGATAAACCCTCTGGTTAAATATTAATATAATATATAATCGAATAAGCCTCTTTAAATTAGTATTTATTACTTCAATGAAAATTAGATAAATACTTTACGCAGTTTGGAGACTGGGAAAGTACCTGTATTAATTAAAAATCAATTAAAAAGTAAAATTAAAATATATACCAGAGATTAATGCAGTTATTCTCATTTGTACTAAATCCCCTTATACATATTGTCCTGTATTTTTCTCAGATTTCCCAGATATCTGTCTGTCAGGGTGGAGTTGCATTTTACATTTTTTCTGATGCTCAGCTTGGCTCCAATAAATGCTGTCCTCACCAAGATGACCTGTGACTATGTCCCGCCAAGCTGTTTCACACAGAGATCATGGATGGGTCAGGAAGTGACTCCATGGACATTTACATGGTTTAAACCAGGATGGTTATTCTTGTGTTTGTATATGTCTATGGTGTAATAACTACACATTTGCAAATGGCTTCTTATAAGCAGGGGATCATGTATGTGTAAGGTTCATGCTCCTAAACAAATCTTTGCCTGACCAAACTTGTAAGCACCTCACAATGGGTTTCTTAAATTCTCTTTTATTCTGAAAGTTTTAATTGCCTGGCACACTGAATAAAACAGGGATAAATTTAAATAAATTTTAAAAATATTTATTTTTAAAAATAAATTTTAAAATTATTTCTACTAAAAATAAATTAATAAAGCTCATTCTATCTCTGCTTAATATTCCTCAGTGAACTAATTTAAATTAAGAAGTGATTTAGGGAGCAGGGTTATTTGGGAGAGGAAGGTGGAGGAGAGGTTCAGCACTTCCAAGGCTCTATTTTCCTTTAGCAGTTTTGAGGCTGTGATGTGCCAGATCTGAGACAGACAAAGCCACTAATACATTCTTCATCCCAAAGAGAAAAGTGGTCCTGGTTTAGGCACATGATGGGAAGAATCCCTGATAACCACTAATAAACATTTTCTTTCAGGTAAACAAAAAAGTCTCTCACAGCCTTGTAAGTCACGCAAAATGAAAATAAACAGCAAGTAATCATTATACACCCATTTTCAAACAAATAAACTACAGGGATGTGTGGTAATATTCTCACTGCGATACTGCAGCCTCATCTTGTTGCTGATGACTTTCTTTCTCTGTTGTCAAATGAGGTAATGACCTGCCATTGCCTCAGCCAACAACAGCTAGCTAGCTGCTGTGTTTTACCTAGCAGGGCAGAGAAGTGGGCATTTTTTTCTGTACAGAGGAATACGCTTCTCGTGTAGCGATTCCTAAATTCAGACAGCATCTGTGCTTCTAGTGTGTACTGCTTCCAGCACCAGATTTGCTTAGATCATACATTTTAATATGGTGAGTGTCAGACATTAAAATTTTCAGTGTCTGGGGATACCATGGAGCAAAGATACGCATTGGGTATGCACCCATGCTCAATTGCAGCTTTCTAACCAGTCCATGGGTGTTCAGTTTTCAGCATGTATATCTCACCAGTAGAGCAGAAAATAGCATTTTCAAGCCTTTTGCTTCTCCAACATAAACTGAAGAGTAAGCACAGATTTTTCAAATTATTAGACACATATTCAAGACTTAATTTTAACCCCAATGGGTTTGTACAACCTGAAAAATAAACAAGGAGAATGTAAGAACAGGAATTCATTGGCAGTTTGTTGAATTCACATTCATTTGAGGGCCTTCTCTAGATGATGGTTGGCTTTGCTGTGCCTTATCCATGGAAAGACAGTTTGAAATCTCCAGTTCAGAGTCTAATTAAGAAAGCTACAAATATAATTGCAAAGCAATTAACCTTCAGTGACTCATCATGTCGCTTACAGTAGGAATTTAAGAGCAATATTTCCACGACATTTTTAAAAGGCACTTTAATTAAGGATCAGCTCTGGAACCTTTACTACCAGAAGTGCTCTCATTATCTTCATTGGGATTCTCCTTTTGTGTAAGGACAGCTCACACAAATATGGTTTACACGACCAGGTTAATGGGTATAACTGTTGTGAAACAAATCACTGGTTTTATTGTCTACCTATGCATTACCTTCACATGGAGTAAAAATATTAGTGTATTAATCCTTACTTATTTTTTTGTGCTACAGAAGAGGTGACAAAGTGACCAAAACCTTCAACTGAACTGTCTCCTAAATAATGCCTGAACACTCACTGATCCTGAAAACAAGCTGCATTACTCATGAATATTCAAACCTTTGTGTGTATTGAAATTCTAACAAGGGCAGTAGAAATAGAACAGCTGAGGAAACTGTTCCATCTGAAAGTAGCAAGGGTTAAAGAGTTCTAAAGAAAGCCTCTATTTGGTGTATTCTGTAGCTCAGTAATGTCTGATCTAATGTTTATCTACACCTAGTTTGGAAATATTTTCAGCTCTGACCCTTGTGCACTGAAATTTGAAGGGTGAGATTCTACATAGACTGAAAAAGACTTTCTCCTCTGAATTTGGATGCTGTAGACCTTGAAAGAGCCCTGATGACTATTCTGTGAATATGGATTTATCACTCACATTCAGAAAGGAGACAACCTGGAGCACAAAAACCTTGGAGGAAGGAAGGCCCAGAAAGTACAGGAGAGGAGGGTGTAGATAGAAAAGGATAGATCTTGCACTGAAATGCATGAATCTCAGCTGACAAGGGAAACCCCTGTGATTTTGGAGACAAATTTGAAACTCCCCCAACATGGTCCTAATATATGTCAACCTCTAACTGAGATGTTGCAACACGTAGTTAAAACTACTTTAGATAGTTTCAGTCTTTCAGTGCCTCCCAGTCATGTCTGCCTATTTTTATTCCCTGTACCAGAGCCCACTGCCCCCTTGGCTGTACTGATACTGCTCTGTCTGGGGCTGTTCTATATACATACGATTACGCATAAATTATCAAAATGGCCAAATGACCAAAAAGAAAATAAAAGAAAAAAAAAAAAAAGATTTTTCTATGAAAAAATAGGCAAGGATTTATTTTAACCTATACCATGTGCAATTACTCCCAAAAACTGTGGCATAGGAATAGTCCAGGACATCCAGAGGTCTTATGTTTGGCACTCCTCTCTCACCTTTGGTGAGCTCCTCTGCACCCATGTCTCTGTGAGTAATGCTGGAAAACACTGAAGGACATGTTCTTTGCCTACTCCAGCTGTGGTGACTTCTCCCTCTCCTCTCCCCATCTTGTTGACAGATGCAGTTTAATGGCATAAAAGGTGGGCAGGGAAGAATCTCTACAGCTGTCATATTCACATATGTTTTAGGACTGTTTCAGTTAGTGCTGAAATTGGCAGTGTTCTTCATGGTAGTTATCATACTGAAGTGTTGACATCTGCTTCACAGACACATCTGCTTGTTCCTTTGTGGCCAAGTGAGATCAACAGTTACAACAATACGGTTGCTAAGTTTACAAATGAATGCAAATATCTAAAGTGCTCTTTAAAACAAATAGTTCCTATTTCCTTTCAAGATTGAACAGTGTTTGGTTTTAGCCTTTTTTTTCCCTACTCATGACTCACAAAAATATAAGCAATTAAATGTAGAAAGGCTATTAACCTACTTGTCCAGAAAAGCAGTTGAAATGATTACCTGTAGTTGCAGAATGCCCTAATCATGATAACAAATGGGTAAAATAACATTATATCACAAAAAGAATAGATAAATATTAGTGTGTTTTTTTACCATTACTTGAGTCGATGTTGCTATTTTCCCAAATGAGGCTATTCCATTTGCAATTGAATCCTGCAAGAACTCATAGCTAATGAAAATTACTGTGCTGTTTTGATATCAAAAGTTATCTTTACAGACCTTTAACTTTTGGTGCTATCTGGAAGGTGAGATCTTAGAGATGAAAGTCAGACATTAGAAGAAAATGAAACCAAGTGGGAAAATTCATAGCTATTCATTTCTGTTTCACCACTGTCTTTTAATAGGTTTCTGCTGCTAAGAAAACAGCCTAATACAGAGCTTCAGCTTGGAGTTTAGGCTTTTTTTAATCTGATCTGATTTAATCCTTAAACACTAGGCATTCTATGATGACAGTATTTCCTCTTTTTTGTCAGAATCCTTCTACTAACTCTTGTTTTACGTATTGGTTGTTTTCAACTGCATTTGGTAAATATGTAGTTGTCTCAAAGACAAGCAGAATCTTATTTACTTTATGAGTATCAGCTGATAGAAATGAGACAGTGGCCTACAATTTGTGCCTATGCAAAAAAGGCAGCTGGTGCATACCAACTGTACATGCTGTACAAGCTCTGAAAAACAGGATTTTCATTTGGGAAAATCACCTGAGGGGAAAACTGAGCAGTGAATCCCATGTTGTGCAGAAGAGAAGGTAACATAAATATATGCCAAGATCCCTATGAAGATTTTTTTTACGTCACATTCGTTCAGCATTCATGCTGGCCTCTTTATAACATCTCTATGATTTTACCATTTTATTTATCACTTTATTCAATTCCCTAGAGCTCTTCACAAATACTGAGGAAGAAATCCTACATCCTATCTTACATCCTATCCAAAGTATTTTTAAGAATATGAATCTTTCCATTCAAGCAGTTACTAAGGACTACATTTTCAAAAATATTTAATTTGTTTAAATATATGCAGAGGCCTACTTCATCAGGAATTTTAACTACTTATATGCTTATTGAAGTATCTAAATTACTTTCACAGTGTATTCTGAAGCCCATACCTGACTGAAGCAAACATAAGAATTCTTTAGCAGTTTTTAGCTGACATGTTGAACCAGTATTTCTAAACTAAAACCCTTATATTGTTTACATTTTTCCAGTGACTACGGTGATATGTTTAAATATCTTTTTTTTTTTTCTGCAAGTATATAAGTTGTAACTAATAAATCTATATAAAATATATTATAGCGGAAAATCTAATAAATATATTTTGTGGCTTTTTTTAATTCCCTAGACTCCTCACAATTCTGTCTAAACTGTTGTACCTGCATTCATACATAATGCCATGAATACCTTTTGAGAGCTAATTTTCTACTCTATTTTAGCTTCCAGCACTAAACATAGGAATATCTAATATTTTCAGTTTCTATCAGTATTTTGATTTTCATTAAGTGTGATTAACAGTCATTTTTTACCATGTCGATGTTTCCATCCAACTATTAGTGGTAAAGCATAATAAAGAATCCTGAAATAGAAATCAAATGTGATTTCTACAGCTGCATTTATAAATTTTGTGCTTTTGCAAATTTTTCTGCAAGTATTTGCTAGTTTTCAATGACTTATCTAAACGTGATGCTTATCATAGTGAATGTGTAAATATCTTTGATCTTTCTCCAGACTCGTTCATGTCATTCTTTGCTAGGGAATGAACATTGTTACTGAGATCATCTAATCTGGTGAATCATCTCACTTAATCTGATGTCCTTTAATCTTTCTTGCACTTGCTCTCATACTGTAGATTTTTAATGTGCTACAGAAATGAATGAAATTTAATATTTGCTTTAAACATGATACTGTAATTCCTGAAATGGCCTTGTTTGTGTTTTTATATATAGCTTCATCATACACAACAAAGACACTTTCTTCAATAATGCTACCAGAAGTAGAATTGTACACCATATCTTACAAAGAGTGAAATATGAAGAAGGGAAAAACAAAATTGGTAAGTGATTTTAATGTGGTTGCTAAATTCCATCAGAAAAATAGGAGGAGTCTGGTTGGACTGATTACACTCTCTTACTTCATTTTCAATGGCCTCAGTTTTGAACTGTGCACATCTCACCCATTGCTGTGGTAGGGACTTGTCCTAGGAAAATCATCATGCTTATGGAGAAAAGCATTTACTCCTTCATAAAAATATATTTGGAAGGAAGGCAAGATTTATGCTGCTGTACATCCCTGGACATCTCTTCCTCCCTAAGGGGGATGTGAGGTCCTGTAGCTGTCATAGGTCAAAGGGGAGTTCACCAAGACGTCCTCAGTGCAAAGGATGCCATGCATAGCTATGGCATCTCTTTCAAATAGTGGGTGGAGTGGGCCTTTGGAGTGGCACACATGTGGATCCAGGAAAGCAGTGATGGATGAGGGCTGGAGCACAAAAGAGTAGACCTTTTCTCTCTTGTGATACAGAGCATTTACTGCTTCTGTACCATATAGAGACTTGGTCATCACACACAGAGATGCAATCCCCGTAAAAGTCTACAGCACATTTCATTTCCCTGCTGTTTAAACCCCATGCATCTTCAAGAGGTAAAGAAGTATACCAAAATTTAACTTGTCTCTTCCCCAGATCCAAGAATGAGGGCAGTGATAGCTCTGAGTAATGACAGTGTGCAGAGAGGAGAAAAGAAAGGGGACAATTCATGCAGTGCATCCAGCCATTGCATGTAGCACATACATCTGCAGTCCTTGCCTGCCTCAAGATCCCAAGTTCCCTCACATATCTACTTGTCTGGTAGCCACCATGAACAAAAAATTGCCCAGATCACTGGGCTGAATAGAGCCCAGCTGAGCTGTACAGGTTGTGCTTTACTGCCAAAGATATTTCAGGAGAAAGTGTATTCTGCTAGGCAGATACTAATGATATCACTGAAAGTGCTATTTATGTTGAATTAATACTTCTCATTGCTGTGTTGTCACTGCTATCATTCCTCCATGAATTAGGAATGGAATCATGATCCTTTTCCTTTACATCAATGAGGTTCAACTACCTTCAGGCTGTTAGTGCCAGTATTTAGTTTTGCATTGCCATATAGTTGTTCAGTCCTATTTTGGTGATTTTCCAAGTAAAAAGGGCCCACATCTCAGAATCATTCATTATTTCTGTCCTAGTTCTCATTAAAGAGAGTCAAGACCTGACTGAGTGGGTCGTATGATTACTTTATCATGACATTTTGATTCAGGTTCAAATATATTTCCTGGTTTTCTGTTACTGCAGTCTGTCTTGTTCCTGTTCAGTCTGTTAGTCCAGCAGCTTTCGTAAGACATAAATTGAACATATTTTACAACATTGTCATCAAATGGAAATTAAAAGTTTCTGTTGTTTTACTGGCCTGGAGTTCAGAAACGTAAAGATCTCCCCTGAAGTTTTCAGCTCCCAAGAAATACAGCCCTTACTCTGTAGAGCTTCCTTAGACCAAAATACATGGCATCAAACTGCAGTCTTGATGTGAGGTCCCTAATTTCACTGAAGTTACACTAAAAAATGGATTTGGCAAATGAATCTTTAAACATCAGGCATAATAAATGATAGGTTGTGGTTAATATTTGAACAAATCTTTGCTTGTGTTACATCTTAATTCCTCAAAATCTATTAAAGATGATTTTTTTTACTTGTATCTCTTACTGCCAATGAGCTTCGAACTTCATTTAGAAGTATATCATGAAAATATACTTTACTTTTTACTTAGCAGTTTTACTGGTCTTATTGGTAAATAATTGGATACTTTTGGTTCTTAGGTCTGAATCGATTGCTCAGTAATGGCTCCTATGAAGCTGCATTTCCTCTTCATGAGGTATTTTTCTCTTTTTCTTTCTTTTTTGTAGAGATGCTTCCCACAAAATGAATACTTAATTGTGTAAATATTCTCAATCTTACTAATGTTGTTATTCTCTTTTACATTCTACAGCTGCCTCTGGCATCTCAGCATTTAGTAATGCTTTTTTTTTTCTTGGAAAAAAAATGCTTTTCTCGTATAAAAAGAGGAGTAAGAAAAGTTGTTCTGGGTTTTGGAAAAAGTATTTGGACTTGATAAATCAGTATGTTGTCAGAAGGGATAAATATGTTGTGGTTTTCTCTTTGAAATTCTCCAGTTTATACCCTTTGACTAGAACACCAGTTATCATAACACCAGTTTCCTAGGAAGAATAATCTCAAATCTCACTGTGGGCAGAGGAAATATTCCTTCTAATGTCATGTTTAGCTTTTGATGCACAAGTATGGAATTTGCATAAATTGTGTTATCCATACCACTAGTGAAAGAGATTTCTTAGGTATTCTTTGTTGTTGTTGTTGTTCATTAATGTCCAGATCTATATTTCAGGGAAGTTACAGAAGCAAGAATTCGATAAAAACCCATGGGGCAGAAAACCACAGACACCTGCTCTATGAGTGCTGGGCTTCTTGGGGAGTCTGGTATAAATACCAGCCACTGGATCTTGTGAGGTAAAACTTCCCTGATTTTAATATGCTGAATTATAGGTCATGAGGGCATAGATTATCTTCTCACAAAACCATGCATGTTTGTTTTTAATTTCCACGTATACAATAAGATATTAATGTCACAGTATAAACAATTTATATTTACAAAGTTTTTAAATTATTTGCCCATGGTTGTCAAGTCTACTGTTCATCAGCATTTCTTGTTTGTGAAAGGGCTGTTGAACAATATCAGGGTTTTAGTTTAATTTGGTTTGTGAGTGTGGTCCGTCAGGCATCTGGAAGGTTTTCTAAGTGTGAGAATAAACAAGGTTGGACACGCAATTGTACTGGCTTTTCATCAGACAGTACCATGCAAGGATTTTTCCACAACTGTTTTACAAGAGGAAATAAGCAAAGTAGCAGACCCCTTAGCTGCAGTCATGGGTGTCCTGTGGTGGTTCAGAGTAGGTGCCTATCCAAGGAGGAGAGTAGCGAGGAGAGATGCATGGGTTCTGGCTGTTCACAGCAACATGAGTCTCAGCAGCCATCAAGCTCAGCATGGTTCAAAGCTGCAGCCCCAACCCAGTCTTGCCATTAGCTTCCTAGAGTGCGCTGTTGGCTGCAATGAATTCGCTGAAGGAGGAATGGCTTTTTTGTCTCACTTCATGGATACTAGCTCCTGCCACATCTTTCCTATCAACTGCCTCAGGAACTCACATGTCTAGTAATATGGAGGTTTTTTCCTGAAGAGCTGACAACACCAGCAAGACCTGTTGTTAATTTCACTTAGAAGTATCTCAGCAAGCATAGATTAAACAAAAGATTTTTTAGTACCAGTTATGCAGCAGAGGCAATTTTGTATGGTGCTGTTTGCTTTTTTTCCCCCCAGAACAACTATATTGGGTGTGCTTGAAGGGTGTAATGTTGTCATCTGTACAAAAGGAGTGAATGGCTGTTAATTCTTCACAGACATCTGGCCACAACTCACTGCTGCTAGCTGATACTTTACTATATGTTTTAGAAAAGCTAAGGAGTAGGTTAGGTGTAGATAATAAAACATCATAAAATCTCATTAATAGATGTGATATTTCCACCTTAAAGTCAAGTGCCACAATGGTAAGTGAAACTGTCCATACATACATTGATACTATTCTGTTTTCCTTAGCTGTTAAAATGGAGGCTCACATCTCTGTTGTTGTTAATTTGGTGCCTTCCAGATTTCATTTATTCTCATCAGCTGGCTGTTATTAGAGATACTAGTCACTAGAGATGAATAAGAAAAAGTCATTTGAGGGTAATTGCATGATTCTGCTTTCACTCCAGTTTGAAACACACAGCAATAGGAAGGTGCAGACTCAGCACAATTGCAGAGGCACCATTATGAATCAGGATGTGGCAGCGTGATTTTAATTACACTTCTGTTGGAGTTTAGTATCTGTAGTTACTTAACAAGAATAATTTAAGATCCTTAGAACTGATAGCAATTGGAAAAAGGCAGGACTTTTTATGGTTATATGCTCAGGGATGACATACATCAATGAAAACAGTTGCAGTAATTCCTAAGGGCATTGGATCATTTCCTTCACACTTCTTTGCATAACTGCTGTCCCCTAGACTTTCCGCAGATGATTCCTGCTGCTGCTTGTACATGCCACTTACAGGACAAGAAAGGGTGGGAAAAAGCTATATTTATAAATAGATCATAAAGCTACCTAAATGAATCTGTGTACTGGGTCTGGCTGGGATGTTAACTTTCCCTGCAGCAGCCCATACAGTGCTGCGCTCTGCACTTGTAGCTAGAACAGCAGTGGTATCACACTGGTGTTGTGTCTGCTGCTGAGCAGTGCTGGCACAGCATCAGGACTCTCTCTGACCCTCCTAGGGGGTGGGCAAAAAGTGAGAAAGAAACATCAGCAGGGCAGCTGACCTAAACCAACCAAAGGGATATTCCATACCATATGATGTCACACTCAGCAATAAAAGGTGGAAAAAGGAAGAAGAGGGGAGGGGTGGGCTCTCGTTGCAAAAACGTCTGTCCTCCTCCCGAACACCGGCTGCGTGCGTTGAGGCCCTGCTTCAAGGACATGGTCAAGCATCGCTCATTTGTGGGAAGTAGAGAGTAATTTCTTTCCTCTGCATTTCCACATAGCCTTTACTTGTTTTGTTTAGTTTTTCCCTTTCCCCCTCCCTTTTCCCCTTTCCCTTTTTTCCCTTTAGTTGAATTGTTTAATTAATAATAATATTTCCTTAATTATATATATATATATATATTTTTCCCCTCTTTAATTAAATCATCCTTATCTCAACCCGTGAGTTGTTCTTTCCTTTACTTCTTCCCCTCCTCATCTGAGGAGGGGGAGTGAGAGAGCGGTTGTGGTGTTCAACTGCCTAGCACGGTAAAACCACCACAATCTGAAAGCAAATTCCTGAATAACATTCATTATCAATTAGTACATTAAATTATTTGATTGCAACCTAACTTATTTTCAAACCCCCATCAAGCCTTCCTCCCCACCATATTGCTCGAGACATTACAGAGAGCATTATGTATCCAAAACATGTTAGAAAACTCTACCTCCTTCACAACTTGTTTCAGTGGTGTAAAAAATTCTGTATCAGATTCCATTCTGACCTGCAAAAAGATTAATGAAGATATATATATTTTTAGCTTGAGACCAGATTTGTCTATATTCTAGCTCCATGACTTTCTTCTGGGCATCTTGAAACAAACAAACAAAAAAACTATATAATGAAGGTCAGTAAACATAGAAGAATCCAATACACATTTTGTAGGTTTGAAATCAGATTTTGTAGTGAAATTTGTACTAAATTTCAAAAATGTACCTTAATGATAAATACTGAAATTGAAATCTTGGCCCAGTCTGTGGCAGTTCTTCCACTGGAATGGAGAAAAGAGAGAGACAATTTGATGATAAGATAGGTTGTATTGGAGAGCTCATAAACATTGGCATAAAACCAAGAAACTGAGATTTTTTTATTTTTATTTTTATTTCTAATGATACAGTATATATTGAGCCTAGGAGCAGTGGTTTATTCTATTAGGTGCTTGGGAGTGATTTTATTTCTCTGCTTGTAAGGTTTTATGTAGAGGAAAATTTCTGTGGGAGAACCATAAAAGATACACAATTATTTTTTTAATTATAATTAACAGCCTGAAAAATTGAATGGTAATGAGACAGCAAAATTAACACACATGCAAATGTCATCAAGGCTGGAAAATGCAAAGAGGCCTACAGTGAGCAGGGTGATAACAGGTGAAATTCAGGTATAAATAATGCACACTGGTACACCCTAAAAAAGAGAAGAAAAAAATCCCAGCAAATCTTTATATATATTGCTGAGTTTTATGTCAAGTGCCAGCATCCAGGTAAGAGAACTGCCATTACTTTGGAGAGGTTTATGAAATTTATTTTCAGTATATACTTACCAAAAGGAAACAAAGACCTTGCTCACTGGTACAGTATGAGTGGCAAAGGATTTTCTAAGCCACCTCCTCCTGGGGATGTTAAGTGTCCAGGTGAACCAAACTATGGGTTGGCATAGACGTGGACTGCTCTGAAAGTGGTACCTGGGAAAGTCTCCAAATACCATGTTTTTGTCATAGTTTGTTTCTACAGCATTCAACCTAGTAGCATCTAAGCAGGGACTTACAGAAAAAAAAAAAAAAAATGCTATCTACAGGTTCAGAGGAAACGAAATAAATACTACCTTGATCCTGATGTTGGTTATAGTAGTAGAGCCTGTGGAATACCTGTTGTGAAGCAAAGGGTGATGGTGAAATATTGAAGCTATTCATAATTAAGCCAATAGGCACAAAAGTAAGTCTGCATATAGCACTTATTTTTAAAACCAGGTTCACAAGTGGCCTCAGAAAAAGCAAACATGCCTTTTCCTTTCATTGCAGACATTTGTGGCAACATTCATCCCTGAATGCAGAGAATGAAACAAAAAGATAAATCTTGATGAATATTAGGTTTACTTTGAACTATGTACATGGAGAAAATAGGTCCATAAATATTCATTGGAAGAAAGCTTAAAATGTGAGCTTTTTTTTTCAGTGGAGCAAACACAGCTTTATATCCTGTGTGTCAGACAAAGAATTAGGCCAAAAGGTTCACTAACTCTCCTAAGTCAGGGCTGAAAAAGCAGTTTTAAGTGTGTCTTTTTACAACCAGACCTGCTGCCCTTGTCAGAATTGAGTATGTTATTGTTAGCTTACCACATCTTTAGCCCCAAAATTTGTTTCTCTGTTGAATGACAGAAGAATAAAAACAACATGACAATATTAGGTCTCTGATGCAATGTTGATAAACTCAACTGATAATAAACAGTGTAGGTCAGTCTTCTTCCTATCATCCAGCAAAGAGGGAGCTGGGCTCTGACAGATATTTCTAATGCTGGAAAATCTTGACATTCATTTGAAAACTATGATTTTGTCTATTCCAGACCACGAGTTTCTTTCTCTTTCCCATTGCCTCCAGCCCCAAAGCCCATCTTGGGGCTCTTCCTGACTTTGAAAGTTCAACACACACAAAAAATGTGTTTTGGTAGCATAAAGGAGCCAGCAATGCCAGCTCACTACTCTCTGTTTCCGGAGAGATCAGAAGTTTCATCATTAGCGTAAATGAGGGTTTTCATCAGCAGCTGTTCTCATATTCACTTGACATGCATATTTAAGTTGTCCGTGAAGTCTCTGAAGTGCAAGAATATCATTTTACCTATTTTACCTCATTCTTTAAAACTATTCTTGCAAATAATCTATTAAATTTTCTTTTGTATTCATGTTCATTACATATTGATTTGTAAAGCATTCTAATCTGATCAGCAGCCTACTGTGCACATGACACCCAAACACAGGACAATGCATGCAGATTGCTCCTATGCTGCTAAGTCCAGCAGGTTTTTTATGTGCTGGATGTGTTCATTGCTACATAAAATGTGATTATGTTTGGGAAGAGGAAAAATACCAATGAATATGTCACAAATAGGAAGTTCCTGATCACATTGCTGTTAGTTTTTAGACAATATGGCTAACAGATTAGTATTGATTCAGACTATTTTCCTCAAAGCAGTGTAAGATGAAACATAATTTCTTTACATCACTTGCACTGTTCTCTCCACCTGTGCTACAGTCATGAGATTAACTTTCCAGGAACTGAGATAAGAAAAGAAATAAGCAAGTGAGAATTAACTTGATTGGAGAATAACCTCTGGTTAATTAATTTCTTAGAAATAAATTGGGCTCAAGTCTTTTTTCTTCTGTTATACCAATTTTAGTGATGAAACTGATTTCAATTAAATTACTTGGGAAATACAGTTACACAGCTCAAAAACAAATTCATCAGTTTCACAGACATAAAGAACTATTTTTTTAATGTTCTCAGTGTTTCCTCTCCAATGTCTCCAGTAATTTCATTATGAATTGTCATTAGTGAATATTTAAATTCATTTTAGAAATGGGTAGATTCCTCAGTGTGGATAGAGAAACCTAATTGTAGCCTTTTTCTTTAGGAAGGTCTGTCTCTGCTCTTCACGTATAATAGACATATTTCTTTTATATTAACAGGAATGATTAAGCAGATTTATTCTAATTAGTCGGTAATTTCTCTATGTTGTATTTTAAAACAGACGATACTTTGGTGAGAAAATTGGGCTGTACTTTGCCTGGTTAGGCTGGTACACAGGGATGCTCTTCCCAGCTGCCTTCATTGGATTGTTTGTGTTTTTGTATGGAGTCACCACTTTGAACCACTGCCAAGTCAGGTAATGTGGGCACTTTTATAATAGAAATTACAGCTTTGGGATATTATGAATAATGTAAGAGCTCTTAGTATGAATTGTCAATTATTTAATTTTGAACTGTTGACTGAATACTCAGGAAAAGACTCTTTAGTACTCGTAAGATACCCAGTTTTGAGCTTCCCTAGTTTTGTGTTCCTAAACTGAGGCAATGTTTCTAGCCCAGTTCCAGTTCCTGATGGTGTCAGCCTCTCAGCATGAAGTAGGAAAAGTAGAGCTTGGGCTCCTTCATTGCTGTCATAACAGACCAGGTGAAGAGAGGGAATTTTCACTCTCTTCAAGGCCTTTTCCAAAGGTCCACCTCAGGGAGGCATTTTTCAGGCAAAGAACCCCCTCAGTCTTCTGATGAGTGCTCCAACTCTGTTTTCTTGCCCACTTAAAACAGTCCTTGAGAGAATCCTTGAGTTATACTTACCTGCACTCATTCTCACCCTTGTCCAGCTGAAGGTCACTTCTGACTCAAGGATAAGCTGGAAATGGTAAAGAGCTACTGTTGAGCTGGCCTTGAAGAACTGTTCCTTGCAGCGAGGACTACAAATGCTGAAGTCTTGGACAGTGAACAAATCTTAATTATGCACATATAGTTGTGTACATCTTGGCTTCAGTTACAGAAAGAACCAATATTGTTCAATAAGTAACTGACTTTTATTAGTGAAACCCATCAATGAAACCTATGACTGATTGTTGTGCATCAAACTATTAACTTTTATCTTCTTGATTTTTCCAGTAAAGAAGTCTGTCAAGCTACAGATATCATAATGTGTCCTATATGTGATAAATACTGTCCCTTCATGAGGTTGTCAGACAGCTGTGTTTATGCCAAGGTACATTTTAAACTATTCAAGTAGAAATGTTTTCCTGGTAATAGAATTCCTTTCACCTTTTGCATTTGTCTTTAGTGAGCTTGGGTAGATAAAATCTTCAAAGGACAGATCAAATTCAGCCAATGTTAACATCCATTGTCTTTTACGAGGACTCAGTTTGGGCTGTAAAACACTTGAATGCAATTTGCACTTACAGATTCAGCAGTCCCAGAGGTCACATCCTAGATGCATGTGCTACGGTGTCCTTGGCATCAACTTTTATCTTATGATCCATCCTTTGTAAGTGGCTCCATAAAATGAATGCTTTGGGTCTGAAATTATGCTCATGCTTACCGTTGGCAGGGGTGAGTCCCAAGCCAGGCTGGTGACTAGTCAGTTGATACAGAGTTCATTGACAGGTGCATGTAATACATCAAGGGAAGGGTTTCAGTCCTCAGGATTGTCAGGCCAGCTGCACTCATGATTGTGATAATTTTATTAGGGGGAAATAGAAAATAAAGCCATATTATCATAAATTGATCAGATTATTAATATCCCCATCAGGTAACACACCTTTTTGACAATGGAGCTACTGTCTTTTTTGCTGTTTTCATGGCAGTGTGGGGTAAGTTTTTGTTTTAATATGAGTGACTGCAGAATACTTTTCCTAAACCTTGTGATGCAACATAGGTCTTTGTAATTTCCAGCACACTTTTTTAAAAAATGAGGAAAACAATATAGGCTTGCTTATCTTGCTTATTTTCTATTTCTGCAGAAGGAATATGGAAATGATTGAAATCACTTTTGTGTGATAATCATTTTAATCTAAAAAAAAAAAAAAAAAAAAAAAAGTATGTAACATACAGTGTCTGTGCAGGTAGTTATATTCTGTTTTGTGTGTGTGTGTGTTTTTGAGGTCTGCTAATATTTGGGGCTTCTCTTAGCTTAGGGAAGCCCAGTTTACTGTCTGCACTAAAATGTATTAATGTATTGTTTTACCTTCCCTGCAGAAAGGCAGTAAAGCTTAAATACATGTGAGCTGGTTGTAATGAAAGCAAAAAATCTGATGAAATAAATTGAAAATTAGTTGAATGACAAACAGATCCTAAATTGGTCTAACTGTTGTCATGGAGGCTGAATTTTGCCTATAGGACAGTTCTATTTTTGGCTCAACTATTTAGCCTACTGTAGTCTTGTAGGCAGAATTGAAGACAAGAAACAGTCACTTCTGGCAACACATAAAGTCTTTCAAACATGCCCTGAGCATGCCAAGATGCTTTGCTGCTACTACGCTGTCTTGAGAGAAAGTTAACACCTTTAGAAAATGGCTTAATGAGGTGCCTCAAAAAATGGCTTCCATCGCACAACTCCAGGTACTTGAGCTATCCTGACCTAGTCATTGTTTTCCAATTCTTATTCACATCTTAAACTGCTTGGGAAAGATGTCAAATTAATTTTTATAATCTCCGTTTTAATCTGTGAATCTCTTTACTGAACTGCAAGAGAGATCCAAAAGACAGTGCCAGAGCCATCAGGAGAAGATAAATTAGCTTAGTGGTCTGTCTTAGCTCCTTCCTCCAAAACTATGCTTTTGTCTAAGTCGACTAATTAAATTAAGTAATATTCTAATCAAACCTATTCATGACATTTCATGTAATATTGATGCTATTAAAATATCACAAGTTATATTAAGGGAAAACCCCACAGAATGTACAGATTTTTTGTTCCTCCTTGGTATTTCCAGCTTTGTTTTAGAGTTCCACTAGAGCTGAGCATCACCAAAAATTTCTAAGTCAAGCCTTAAACAAATTCTAAGGGGCATACCTAGCTTTTCCAACCTCTTTCTCTATATGCTGACGGAAGATGAGACAGGGACTTTCATCTCAGATAGGAAAATTGAAAGGTTAGCAGAATGTGTATACCACAGTTTCTAATTGTTGGTGAGTGTGTCTTTGGAGTGAAGCTTTTTGCACCAGTGCTTTTGTTCTTCCCTAGTAGCAACACTTCTTCCTGGAAACAACAGTGCACCTATGTCTTAGCACTGCCCATAAATAGGGAAAAAGCAGCTCTAGGGAACGGAAGTCCCTTACTCATGTAGCGATGCCTGCTGTCTCCCATGTCTGGGAGAAGGCTGGGCCAGCTGGCCATGCCTAGTTGAGTAGGCTTTCTCTCTCTCCTAGCTCTAGTTGTTAGAAGCTGCACCCCACTTGGGTCAGCTTCTTCTCTCTTCTTAGGCATCACTGCCAGACTACAACCCCCAGTGCCCTCGGGAGTTGTCTTCCCACCAGCCTGTCAGGTCTGGGGATTGCACTGCCCATCCATGCATCTCCAGCACCTAAGCATACAGGGAAGAAAGTAAAGAATACAATAAAAGTTGTGCTCTGTGTATTTTTGGCTAGTGGAGAAGAGACTATAGGACAGTGGCTAGGGCAAGGACTTTCTCCCCCCAGTTTTGTTGGATTACACTGTGCTTGTGAGCTTGCCACCCAGAGGGATGTAGAGGCAGCAATAGGAAGGAGGATGTGAGTATAGGGTGATGGTTTGGGGAATGGGCCAATACTATGGCTCCACTTAAAATCTAGTCCCGTGTGTAACACTTGGCTGATAAAGCAGTGAGATTATGGAGATATTTTCAGTACAGTCAGGGATAAATCTGCATTAGAATAAGAAAAAACACACTTCTCAGTGATTTTATTGTCCTGTGTTTATGAGTTGGTTTACCTCCTGTCTTAAACAGATTCTCAGTCTGCAGTAAGCCTACTGGCAGCTGCAGGTATTACCATCATTTCAGTAAATCGTAGGAGAAGAGAGGAAGTAATGATAGCATTTTAATCATGGAAATAATTTTTCTGTCAGAGTGAAACAACTGGCAAGTGGGTGACAAATTGGCTAAGAAAAGTTCAGCCTTCTAGATGATCCAGTTTGACAGAGAGTGACATACAAAATGATGATGGCAGTGCCACTACCTTATTATCCAAAGAACCTTTTTCTGTCTTTAAATACATTGCTAAATTCCCATCCTGAGGGAGAAGTCTCAGCCATTTGCATGGGGGTTTCAGAAACCAGACATGGTTGGGCTTTCTTTGAAGAAAAATGTGGTTTTCTTCCTTTTATTCTAAAATCATCTTTAGTTGATGGACAAAGCAGGCTACCTGCTTGCTTTATAAATAGAAATAAAATGCATCTCCAGATGATGAAAAAACTGCTATGGCTAGCCTAGGGAGAGAAATCACCACCGCAAACATCACACCCCACAAGTGGGCTGCTTGAGTAGTGGAGGAGCAAAGAGCTTGGCTGTAGTACTCTGAAGCACAGGTACCCATCTTTTATAATGCTTCATTGGGAAGGAAGTGGGTCCCATCAAAGTAAGGCTGGAATTGCTAAGTGCACCAGGAAATACTGGATGAGAAACACACTTTTCATCAAAAATATCTTGACCCACCACTTCACTTATTGTATTTCTGCCTTATTTAAGCAAAGTACTATATAAGAAGTGAAAGTAAATCATATAATAGGAAAAAAAAATACACTTACTAAATTATATACAAAAGACAAAAGACTGAAGGTAACTTTTATTTTAAACTGATGGAGCAAAGGACAACATTCTTTCTATAGTACACTGAAGGAATTTCCCAGTAGTTTTTCTAAACTTCTGTGTATTGAAGCTTCTGTTGAAAGAAAAAATCCTTCCAAAATGGTCAAAGCTATAAATCTCTGCTGTTTATAGGAAACAATAACTCCCTATAATCACTAATACTCTTTTTCTTGGTGGACAGGCTGTCATTGATGCTCAGAGTTTCACCTCAGAAACTGCAGAATAATTTTCCTTTTGAAAATGTGTAGTCTTAATAATGTTTTCCAGATGTTCAAAGCTTTCAGAAAGAGGGAAACAATAGTAGTTTTTGTGTTTCTGTGCTACAGCGAACCACCTACACTTTGCCCTTTATGTATGCCTTGAGATATGTCAAGCTTGACAAAATCTTAGGTCTGGTTTCTAGGAAAGACTCATTCTCTGTTTTTTCTATCTGAACTGGACTCATAGCAAAGACAGAATATGAGAGAAACATGTTCATTCCAAATAAATGTTGTCATTTAAAGTGCAGAAAGAAGTAATTCTCAGGAAAAAAAAAAAAAAAAAAAAAAAAGGTATAAAGGTAAATCATTTGACTTCCACTATACTGTTGTAAAGCCAGAAAAAATTACTTTTTGCTTTTCAAGTTGGAGGAAGCTTTTGCTTTTTCAGTACTGGAGAAAGCCAGTGCAAAGATGTCACTGTCTAGACATTGCCTGAAGCTCAACAGCAAAGTTCAACTAGAAAGTCCAACTATTTATCGTTTCTAATGCTTTGCTAGAGACACAGTGGACTGATGTTGGTTCATTCCTCTACATATCTTTGGGGGACTATGGGATGCAAGACAAGTCCTTTTTATAATCTCTTCTTGTCTATCTGCAAGTATGCTTCCTTTGATAAAGGAGATAGCAATAGAACACTTGCTGAAAGGCAAAGTTGGGAGAGGAAAAAAGGCCTTACATGAAAAATTTAACACTTTTTTTTCCAAGCAATAAGGAAAGCCAACATAAAACATTTTTCTAAATATATCAGCTGGTCTAATAAAAGATACTACATTCCTAAAAACCCTGCCTCTAGCATAAAACATTCACATCAATGTGCTCTCTGAGGAGACAGAATTTAAGGAGGTCCTTTAGCAGTAGTAGTGGCATGTAGAACATATTCTAAAGGTGAGAAGAGGTATATTAAAAGGTGTTCTTAAATACAATAGGGAGAAAATTTCTGAGAGAAAGTCAGGACTAAACTATTCTTGCAAAAGGCCATTTGCATTACTAGACAAAATCATAACTTGGTTCAAAAGCATCAGAGGAAGTGATATTAAGAGAGCTGTTTATTCGAGTGGATGCTGAAGTTTGAGTTGCAAGGCTGATCTCTAAAGCAGGGCAAAATTAATATTAAAAAATATATATCAAAAGACCTGGGAGTTAAGGCCAATGAGAAATTCAAAATTCCAAGCAGGATTTTTGGAGAATTGTAAGCATCTGGTTTAAATATACCAGCTGGAAAATAGGAGGACAGTAAGTACAACTGTGCCATGATACACTGTCAAAGTCAGAAAAGAATGCTGAACTGTGATATAGGCTATTAGTGGTTACTTCAAAAGAAGCAGAGAAATTTCAAAATGCAATACATTTGAGAAGACATCAGTAGTACAGTGAATCAATCAAAGATGATTATTTATAGCACATTTTATAATATCTAGCAAGGGAAAACTGCATATGACCTGGATAGAGGGAAGTGTGGTACAGTAAAAGATGGAACAGAGCTGTAGAGATCATCCTAGTTTATACTTAATGATTTGAAAATAGCTTTCAAAAGAAGCTTCAGGAACTGCACATACTAACTATGACAGGTGCTAAATATTCTAAATATAGTATGAATAGAGTTCTCACTACAGGTGAGTGAAAAACAAGAAAGAAAGTATAATTTGTCATAGATGTATCTGAGAGGTTCAGGCCTGTGTACTCATACACCCACTTAAGTTCTGCTTCCAGCTGCTTTTTGGTATGGAAGCAGAGTGGCAGTAGTCAATCAGGCTTGTTTCTCCCAGAGCTCCAAAAAGGGCAGGACTACTTGCTCAGCCTGTACAAAATAAATCAGCATGAGCTGATAAGAGAGAAGCAGCACCACCAGAAGACAAGTCAAGGAATGAACCAATGTGGTGGTTCAGCTGCAGCAGCAGCAGCAGAGCCTCATTAGCGCTTAGTAGTTTTGTTGATCCCAACCAATCACACTGCAATTATTGTAAAAAGTCTTAGGCTTTTTACAGAGACTTAGGATCAGGAGATTAACTGACTTCCTTAATTATATTAAAGTAGCCAGTTACCTGCTGTAACAGGACTACAGCTTTCAGAATGAGGATGGCATGATATATGAAAATGCCTTCAAACCGAAAAACTACCTCCTTAAACATGCTTTTTGATATCTTACCTGATCTGCTTGCAGTGTTCATTTTCTAAGCATATCTTAGCTGCACTGACAGATACATTAAACTATAAAAATTCTTCCTGGCTAAAAAATTCACCAAACTTATTCCAGTGCTTAGTATGATAGCATGTCATTATCAATATGCTGCAGTAAGGCAGATGGTCCATGAAGGAGATCCTTTTAGGACTGGATGTGGGACATATTGCCAGGCTATCATGACACTGTTACAGCAGATACTGTCCTAGTTCATGAACAAAAAGGTTTATGTTCTTCATGGTTATCAGTCAGATGCTTTTCACTGAGCAGTAAATGCAAGAGCTAAACCTCACAGTGGGAGATCATATATTCTTTTAACAAAATAAATTTTAAAAAGTCTAACTAAAAATAGTCTTTCAGTGTTAATCTCCAGAATATGAATGTATGATTGGATGACTGAGAGCTTCCTTGGTTGTTCTTTCCATCACATTTTTTTTGTTTTTGTTTTTCTGTTTGCTTCAGCTACTGTTTTTCTGGAGTTTTGGAAAAGAAGGCGAGCAGTAATTGCTTATGACTGGGACTTGATAGACTGGGAAGAAGAAGAGGTTTGTATAAAAAAATGTATTCTCTAATCATTAATACAAAAAGATTTGGTTAAAAATGTAAGAACATTTTTCTTTTGGATTTATTTTTAATTCATTCTTCAAAACATCATAAACTAGAAAATAAGCATTTTTTTTCCTTAGATGTTTCCTCTGGAATGTGAAGAAAGTTTCCCCAGGGCAAACCAGCCTCTCTTTTACACCTTTGTAAATCCAAACTGATGGAGATAAACCAACTCAATGCACTTAATTCATTCCCTGCTGGCAGAAGAAATCCCTTTAAGTAGCAAACAGTGAAAAGCAGTCTTAATCATTTCCTGTGGTGGTTCCTAGAAAGGAACACAGTGCCCTTGAGACTGAGAACTGATGTCTAAGGGGAATTAGCAGGTTTTATTGTGCAGGAGAAAAGCAAGATTCAGTGGGTGTAGCAGGAAAAATGTTCCTTGAGTGGGATTTGGATGTACAGGTGTCCACAGTTTGCTTTCCTTACTCTCCAGAGACTGTACTGAAATTCAGGGAGGGACTGTAAGAGACTGCTGGACTGGCACGAATACAGTTGAACTCTATATTGCTTCCTCCATGGGAAAAAAAAAAAAAAAAAAAAAAAAAAAAGTCTTTTTCACTAGTCTTGCCAGCAGAGAAACAGACTTCCGAGTTATGGGCTTTTTCTCTGTGAGGCATTGTAGTTCACTGAGGCCATGACATGGTACAATTGCTCATTTGCTGGTAGGATGGTTTTTGTGTCTGTGTGTTTTTGTTTAAATTTGGTTTGTCTGTTTGTTTTTGTTGGTTTGTTCATTTGTTCGTTTATTTGTTTTTTGAAATGCTTAATGACTAAGAAAATAAGTCAAGAACCTGAAGTGAAATAACTTACACAACTAGATATTGGTTTCTTTATATCAACAGGAATATCATTATTCATGCAAAAATGCTGCCAAGTCTTGGTCACTTCAGTTCTTTTCTGGTATATTTAGAGCACACTGATACTGATTTACCTCTCCTGAGATTAGCAGCCTGCTCTTGCCAATGCTGATGAGTAGCAGAGAGAGGACACTGAGATAGTCCTGCCTGAGCTTCAGATATTGATCACTATTGAATTGTAGTGATCTTGTCCCTCTTGGCTAGTTGCAAAAAGGCCACTGCTGCTGCTGGCAGGTAGGGCAGAATACAGATATGTCAAACTTTAAGTCAGGACAGGATTCCAGTTCAGTGTCCCACAAGGAGAAGAAACCTTTGGACTGAAAAAATACACCACCAACTTTTTTTTTTTTTTTTCCTGAAAGACGGATCTGTCAGACATTCATGCAATGGGATGTTATATGTCTGCACCTTTTGCCATTTAAGCTTCCTGGAATTAGGATTTATGCAGATTTATAAAGCCATCCACCTTATTTTTTCTTTTTTTATGGTCAATTTATTTACAAATACTGGATTCCCTAGTAAAGTTATCTTTAGGTTATGCCTTGCTTTTCCTTTTCTTTTTCTTTTTTTTTCTCCTTTTATTTTTTTTCATTTTCAGTTTTCCTTTTTCCTTTTTATCTTTTATCTTTTATCTTTTTTAAAATTCTTTCCTGTAGTAATACTACTAAGCAATATCTGCCTGCTGTGAGCACCACAGATCCAAGCCCATTCAGGACCAGTCCTTATTCTGTTTCCCTTTCCTCTTCATGCACATGCCCACAACTCTACTTGCAACCTTGCTGCTGCCACTGAAGGTTCTTGTACTCTTGCAGAGGCTGGAGGAAAGATTTCCTATGTAAGATTTCTAAAAGCAGTACCATGTCTACGTCTTAGGGAAAAAAAAATAAAAAGGCATCTGGAATAACTGAAAAGACAGAAATCAAGCAATAGAGTTTGATTTTTTCTCTTCCAGTCATAAAGACTGTCCGAGCTTCTGGTAGTTGAAACTATCCTCATAGAAATGTGATGAATTTATTTTATGATGTTTGTCAAATAACATTACATTTTATAAGAGATGTTTATGTCCCACTGGCATATTATTTCAGTCTGGCCTGCAGAATATCATATGCATATCTGTGATTTTCATATGGAGAAGACACCTGCTCCCTGTGGATGGTCAGCTGGTCCTTTTTTCTCACACCACGCTTTTTCCAGTGAGGTCTGTCAACAAGGCTGTAATCACATATCCTGGGGCAGTGTTGAGTGTACCTGCTCCACAGCTATTCACTGAGCCATTCTGGAGAGAGTTTTGTCAGTCTCTACAGCAGGAAGCAGAAGCCTTTCAGAAGCAGTGTGCCAGATGGTAGTTTTCTCTCCTGAGTTAGGGGTTAAAATGCCAATAAGAACTCAACTGGCTGCTTCTCAAAGATTTATGTGACGAGATATCAGAGCATCAGTATCCAGTTGTCATTTGAGACATTACCTCCTCCCTTCTGCTTTGTTCAGCGTGCAGTAGGGTCACAGAGGTGGAAACTTCTTGCCTCCCAGAGGTGTCTTCTCTAGAGATGCTGCAGCTGCCAGTGCCCAACCCTGCTGCAAAACTCAAAAAGGTTCTTGCTTTCAGGTCAGCTCCACTGATCACTGACTTATCTCCTAGAAGTATCAGATAACACATTTTTCCTTTGCCACTGGGCTCTTTGCTGGACATTGGCCCCAAGACAGTCACAGATTTGGAAGCACGTGTCCCAGGGTGAAGAAATATTGAGTTTATTTCCCTTTTCTGTGGTTCGAAGTTCACCTTCACTTTGCAATTGCCTTCAGCTGCAAGCAGGATGACCTGCAAATCATGTTCACAAAGGAGACTTAATTCCATGATGGCTCTGCTCTCATTGTCCGAGTGATCAAGATTCAGACTTCGGTGTTTTGGGTTTTTTGTTAATCCCCATTCTACATCTGGGATAAACAGGACAATATATACTTGGATTAGGAAAGATTGGATTTCCACAAGAATTCACTTATTGAAGAATTCAGAAACCTCCTGAAAGAAAAGGATATATTGCAGAAAGAAATTTAGATTAGATCTTCTAGTGCAGAATGGTCTGGTCTAAGGCAGTACACATTAATCTGTATTTGATATTCTAGAAACCAGAATGGTTTCTTCTGTGGAAAAAATAAAAAATAAAAAAATAAGAGAGAGAGAGAGAATTTGAATGATGCATGTTTGAGAAGGAGGGAAGGAGAACAGCCTGTTTTACTGAAATATGTCTGTAGATTGAAAAAGTCACATCTTGTGGAGTTGATCGTGATGTTGTACATGTCAGTGAAACTTTGTCTCCATAAGATGAAAAGTTACTCCTAAAAATCCTGCTTTGTAATAAAATCTCTGTCAATTAGATTTCCTCTTTGTATTCCATTCAGTTAGCACTGGACAAACCCAGCCAACTTCTTTTATTAGCTATTTCACAGAAATCAGTTAAACAGTTCTAATTACCATTCTAAGTCACAAGATTCTATTAATGAAAATAGTTGTTTTTATTAACATTAGCTGCCATGTCTAGCTTTTGTTGCTTTCAATTTTCATTGTCAAATTGAAAAATGTTCCGCTACAAAGGGAAATTTGCTAATTCCTACCAAAAATAGATAGAAAAAAAAAGGGGGGGGGAAGATTTATAGGGCTTCCTATCATGTTACTGTCACTTTTCTGTTCTAAATGAGAGACAAAGAAATGAAGCAATTAAGACAACAGGAAGGAGAATTCAAACCATTCACATACATGACCTTGTGAATTCCTGACCACTACAGCTTTTCACTAAAGGAAGGCATGCCACAGCCCCTGGAGTGTCTGGGTCCCCCAGCCTGGGGACATGGGCACAAGGTGTACTGCCTCCTTCAGCCCTGCATATCTGTATTTTCTTTCACTGTAAATGAGATGCAAGATGGGAAACATGGACAGTAACAAGGTCTTGCCTGGGGTGTGCAACAAAAAACCAACTGCACCATGTTCCTGGGACTCTGAGCTGAGATATGGCTTCTGTCACTATTTGCAGTGCACTTTTCCTTTTCTTCAGTGTCACTTTCTGTATATTGTTAATGTGAGGCAGATACAGGACTGTCTGCTTCCTTCCCAAAGCTGTGCTCAGCATTGCTGAGTGTCATTAAACTTGCCAGAGTTTCAGTTCTGTGTGGAGATTTATCTATAAAAATAGCATTTGCATTTGCATTATCTGAATTGACTGGAGATTGCAGAAGATACCTAGATTTATGGACAGGTGTGTACAGTAAGAAAACTTCCTTATAGTGCAGATCATAAAATGTAATCAAGCCTTGGCTTTGAGAGGGCTGCAGAAAAGAAAGGGTTTCCTGCATATTGCTCAGTGGGTCAGCTGGCAGAGCCCTTCCACAATCTCTAGAGCTCAATTCTCAAGTGCCCTGCTTCAATGCCATCACACTCTGTCCTTTTGGATGTCCCTGGGCACATGGTAATATTACTTGTATTGTTTCCTTTGCTAGATTCTCATCTTCTCAACAGCCTTCTGCCCTGATGTAGCAGAAACAATGTAAGCAGGGCTGAATAAGAGCAAAGTAGTACCCTGTCTCCACAGAAACATGCTTTGCCTTTATGTATAACCCAAATAAGTTTAGCTCTGCCAAGGTTCAGAAGCTTATTTCCTGTATGCCATATTGCATTCTCACTTTCTCTAATTTTTTTTTCATGTGCAAATTTTTGTCTGTGTTTAATCATAGCGATAGGCAGAGAAAAGATATATTAATTTGTCTAGCTCAGCCACTAGCTAATGCAGTGCTGGTTCCCTCAAGCACATACTTAGAGAAACATTGCAGCCAAGCATACATGTTACCAGGTTGCTGTTTGAATTTGGAAATTAAGTGTATTGACAAAATGCCTTCAAAATTTAAGACTGAGAATGAGACTTTTTTTCCTTTTCCCAGAGGAATTTTATTAAAAGGATGTAGGATTTTAGGATATCTTATTTTTATTCACATTTTAAAGGCTTGCATAAGCAACTAACATTTACCAGTTTCAATGTAGCCATTTAAGGTCTGCTCATTTCTAAGCTATTAGAATGATTAACCTATAGCCATAATCAATAACTTTCAGTCAGGCAAAGTTCAATTAAGAGCAGCTGAAGTGTTGGAAGTGAATGAAATTGGTGAGTTGGGCTCTTAAATATTACAACAAAATGCACGGCAGAGGCCTGGCAGAAAAGCTGCAAAGGCAGTCAAGAGGTGCCTCTGTGCTTTCTCATAGCCAGCTGTACAATGAGCCAGTTCTCCAGCATGCACCTGAGCACTGTAACACTTGATCCAACGTGTATGGTTTGCCAGCAGCTGTCAGAGTCCATCCCAGCAGCCTTGCTCTTCTCTCTGGCAGCATCCTTGATGTCAGTCTTGGGAGAGGTGGCCCAGGACAAGCCAGGACAGGCTGGTGGTGGTGAACCTGCTGGATGGCAGGGCAGGGGGGGGAGCTGTACTTCAGCTGAAAACCACACAATCTCAGCTGAACCCTGTCTTCTAGCACGGCTGTAAACAAATGTAACAAAGTCACAGTCTAAAAAATCCACAGGTTTCATTTTGGAAGAGAGTATTACAGCAAAGCAGGACTTGAAATTTCTGCTGCTGAAAGCTGCTCCTGCTATTGGTATTGTCCAAGTTAGAAAGGAATTGGTCAATGCTGGATGGCATGGCCTCTCTAAATAATGAGAGTCTTCTGCTGCTCTTACCTAACTACTGAGCAAACAGCAATTGGGTTTGGAAAAAGAAGCAGCCTCCCGTCGTTGTTGTAAAGTTCCAGTATCAATAGGTTAATGCTAGTCTGGAAAACCCTGTGATAGCAGTGTTGAAATGACATGGCTTGCAGTCATATACTTTGAAAAAGAGTTGTTTAGATAAGTAGCCAACTGGGGAGTTTACTAAATGATTCCAATATGGTTTTATGGATATAGTGATGCATTTGAGTCCTCATGACAGATACCTGATTTCCCAGCTCAGCTTTTATAGTAGCTGTGCCAGCTGCTGAATTCCATGATGTAATTCTCATTAACGGTGATCTGAAAAAATGATCTGAAGTTTCCTACGGAGTCTTTCCTAGCTGTACTGCACATGAACATTGTCTGTCTGTTCTCTAGGAGGAAATACGCCCACAGTTTGAAGCCAAGTACTCCAAGAAAGAACGAATGAACCCCATATCCGGGAAGCCAGAGCCTTATCAAGCATTTGCAGATAAATGCAGTAGACTCATTGTTTCTGCATCTGGAATATTTTTTATGGTTTGAGAACTTTTATTTCTTTTACTGTTTAAAATAATACAAAGTAACTTTATCTCTGATGGGAAAGTATGGAGATACTGGATATGACTGCTTGAAAGTGCCATAAGCCCTATCATGTTTACTGCTGACTGAAAATCTGTACAGAGCAAATATCCTGAGTTTCTGTTAAGTCCCACACTAGTTTCCTCTTCATTGAGTCTCATAGTTAGTTAAATCTTTCCTGCAAGGTCCAGATTCAGGCGTACTACTAAGGCTATATGCATAGGGTGATGTGTAACTATACAAGTGCTGGAGCAGTAACATTATCACATTTAGGCACCAACTTCAGCTGAATGAATTTCCTTACCAGATAGCACAGAGTGATGGAAAGGTGCCATAGGGGAGGGAGTTGTTCTTTGTATACTCTACAGAGTTTAGGTCCCTAAAGTGATGAAAGATATTTGTATCTCCTATTTTTTCAGTGTACTGCAAAGGTAAGAAAAGAGGGCTTTTATTCCTAGTGCAATTGAAATCGAGAAACTGATGTTCCTTGTCTAAAATGAGGCATCTCTTCCCCTTCCAAAGCACAAAGCTATGTGCATCAGGGAGGTCTCTCCTAACAGAGCAGCATGCATTTCTGCTAAAATGCTCCCTGTTCCCCTAACTTTACTGAATCTGTTATTCACTATTATTCACATGACAGCAGTAGAAGTAGGATTGTCTTGAAAACAGTTGTCATCAACTTGGACCCCAGTTGATGTAAATTCCCCCCAGTGGAATTTACTAGTGCTTTTCCAGGTATATTTCTGTATTTTGCCTATATATATAAAAATTTCTTTTTTTCTTGAAGAGGACAGTTTTCAATCTCTACCCTTTGAAAAGGCATTCATTAATCTTCTTAGCCTAGTGGTACATCTTGCTCAAAGTGCCAGAGAGAATAGCCTTGCCCTGAATTTCATGCTCTATAAATTTTCTCCATAATAGTCCTTGATACAAGACAAGGATTATTTTCACTGAAGATACTTTTTAATGTTGGCATAGTATGGGCTTCCAATGAGTTAGAAAAACAATGATTTTTCCCTTTTTAGGTAAAAAATATCCTTTAAAAAGAATAGTTTTAAGCACAGGAGATGCTCTTACCAAAACTTTAAGTTAGAGCTTTTCTCAAAATCTCAGAGCATTGACACAGTGCAGTTATAAATACAGCCTCAATTGGATCAGTGGTTCCCTGTTACTAAAGAAAAGGGTCCTTCCTCTTGGCAATATGCAGGTAATCCAGAGGCAAGCCTCTAACTCAGCAACTCTGCAATGTTTCTATGTGCTGCCAGTGTGGTAGCAGAGAATCTAATAAACTGCCCCTTCACATTCACACACACCTAACTTTTTTTGTTCTGCATTGCGATTATGTCAGACAGTATTGTCACTAATAACATATGAAAACAGCTTGATTAGCACTTAATGTTTTCAGAATCATTTTTCCCATTCGGTTACCTTAGATATGCCTCAGTTTTGACAGGTTTAAGTTGTTTTTGCATAACTTCAGCATACATCTAGCTTTTGGAAGTACTATCTGTCTTCTACTAAAGAAACTCTCCCTATCTAATAAGATAGCTAACAGGTACTGTGTCAGCATTTGTATGAGATGAGTCACCCTTACCAATTCCCAACTGTTTGTCCTTTAGGTGGTTTGCTAAACTGTGACATAAATTGGTCACGATGGAAAACAGTTGTCATTTAGTGCTCAACTGTTGCATATGGAACATCAAGCGATTTAGCTGGCTGGCTCAGCTGCATGGTTCTCACATTGCAACTGCCACATTTGCTGAAAGATTCATCAGAGAAGAAATTACCAGGGCAATTGAATTTGTTACCTTCCCCAGACAGAATCTTTCCAGAACTGTAGCAAGTAACAGCTTGCAAGAGGAGCTTGCCAGGGTTGTTGCTGAGGCAGTGCTTACAAATGGAGACATTTTTTCCTGCAAGTGTGAAGCACAAATTCCACCCCAGATACAACATCATCACACTGGGACATCAGAGAGCAGCCTTTGTACACTGTCAAACATGCATGTAAGAAAAATTCCCAGTTCCCAGAGCTGGCAATACTGTTTTCCACATTAATGCTGCAGAGCAGGTACATTGGTCAAGAAAATGCTTAAAATGAAAAATTATTTTAATATGACTTTAGAGGCATTTTGCATTATGGAAGTAAAGAGGAATTCACAATAAGAGGAATATTCGTGTTGAAACTTTTCTCTGGAATCAAAGTTTATGTATATTTCAAGCCTTTAATTTCTTAATTTCATTGTTATAGTTTTCAGTTTCAGAAAGAAGTTAACGTCTGTTCTATCTCTCTCTTTTTTTTTTTTTTTTTTTTTTTGTTTGGTTTGGTTTGTTTTCTTCCTTCAGATATGTGTGGTGATTGCTGCTGTTTTTGGCATTGTTATTTACCGTGTTGTGACTGTCAGCACTTTTGCTGCCTTTAAGTGGGCTTTAATCAGGAATAACTCTCAGGTTGCAACTACAGGGACTGCAGTGTGCATCAACTTTTGCATTATCATGCTACTGAATGTGGTGAGTAAAACTCATATATCCAAAGTGAGTCACCAGATTGGTAGATATCTCAGCCTGCAGATTACTGAATATTTCCAAATACTGACTTCAGCAGAAATGGAGGTTACACGGTGCCTTGCTAAGCTGGACATGACATTTTTGTTTATGGACGTGTCACCACTTATGTAAAGTACAATTCTGAAACCAATACATTAAGTAAAGCATGTTTGATTGTACTAAAAAATATTTTAGGAAGACATGTCCATGCTCCTGTTTTATCCTTTGCCTCTTTTTTATTCCTTTTTCATGTTTGCAAGTTTCAGTCTCTTTCATTAATATCCTTGTTTTTAATAGGTGTTTGGTTGTTCTTTTTTAAATACAGCGGCCAAGCTTAGCTCTTATTTAAACTAATTTCTGTTACTTCAGCTTCAGTTTTCATTGTAGCACCAGTCAGGATATGCATGTACAGATACAATGCCCATATACTGAAGGAGTGAAAGCTTCATGAGGCATGAGCAGACATGACTTGTTCCATGAGATTCTTATGGCCTTTTCAATGTGACAGCAGCAGGGATGTGATCTAGGTGCATTTGGAGGGAAGGGGTTGAGGTTAGCTGGCTGAGGTTAGACTACTAATAAATATAGTTAATGAAATAGTTTGGAACTGGGCTTGGGACAAAGGTGAAAAGGGCATTTCCAGGTAGCAACATCCCCAGTAAGAGAATTTACCATAGACTAAACAGGGGAAGAGTTTCATCCTCCCATTAAGATGCAGATATTGCTGTGGTAGCAATGTGCCTTCTGTTAATTGTCCTTGGCAAGAAATGTATGGCCTTTTACTCTCAGATAAGTGTGTTTTGTTAACTGTCATTATAAGAATGCATTTTAAGGGAGAGGAGGAATCAGTCTACGAATCATCCAGGTACTGGAACCAGGGCCGCGTATTTCTGCCCACTCAATGGCAAGAGTCTTCTGTCAAAAGCATGTTTGTTAGGCTTTGCTTCAGAACACATGCTGACTTACCTGGGCAACTTATAGAGGAATTATAAGGTGTTATTTCAGCCTGCATGTTTACAAGGGCTGGCTTGGAGTTATTTTCTTACCTGTGTAATACCCAAGCATTTCCATCATCTAAAAATAGTTCTAACAGCCCGACTTTTATATAGCAGCAGCTTCCGAGAAGCTTTGTGGCAGGACTTCACTTCTCCCTTGTCATAGGCAAGACTGGACTGGTGATTAGGACAGTCTATCAAGACCTGTTGACTATGTTTCCCCTAGGGTGGGACAACAGGCTGAGAAAGGGCAGAAAGAACAGGTGGAAGCTGTTAATTCTCTTTGAATTTCTTCTGAGGGCTCTCTTCTTCTATGCTATTTTTGATTTATTGTTTGTTGTCTGCAGCTTTGGGGGGATTTTCTTTAATCTACCTAGAGCACACAATAAGCATAGAAGAAATAAAAAGAAAACTATATATATCTATGTCAGTACAGCATCTGTTTCCAAGTCCTCAGTATAAGCCATTGTATATGCAGTGAAGCAGCAACAAAGCAATATTGCACAAACAAAAATATTTGGTTCTCAAAGAGTTCTACACCTCAGAGAAATTTTTAAAATAATGAGGGATGGCTTGAGGTTGCTTTTTGAGAAACTTTGTTTTATTTCCAAAAATATATCAAATTAATAGAGCACTGCAAAGATGGATTCCTTAAGCCTTGTGCACATTGCCATGCAATAGGTGCCATATCCTTAGAACTGGATATCACTCATGGAAACAAAAGATCCCCAAAATATGAAACTACATTAGCTTTATTAGTAAGAGGAGTTACATACATAAAACCTCACTTCCTGTGATGGATGAATGTAGTTTACTGAAGGACAGTAGTGAGGTTTCTTTTGAAAAAATAAATAAATAAATAAATAAATCTTTTTTTCCCATCAGCAATCAGGTAGTTGAATCATGTACAAACTGTGACTCAAGAAAAACAGCAGTAGAGAAAGCTAAGACAGCATAATAAAACCAGAATGGACCGAGACATATATAACAGCAGGGAATTCACTGCTAGGAAGCCTGGAAAACAGCCAGTGATTCTAATACAAGTTGACAACCTCTCTAATCATCAGGGGAAAGGTACAGACCACAAGTAAGTTCTAGACTGGATGCTCTGAGAGCTAGGTAAATACACTGATGCATCCATCATGACAGAATTATCTGACCTTCAAGCATGACATCACCCAGACAGTCATGCTGTCTGACCTGGGAACAATCACTGGCTTTACTTAGGTTAATAAAAGCTGTTAATTCCAGTGACACTGTCCATAGAAAATATGAACAACTATATAATCCTAAAGGAGGTCCCTTGGGATGAGTAGTGATAAACTGCAGTAGCAGGTAATCTGGTCAAAATGCTGTTAAGAGAATCTCTAGTGCAGTCTTACTGTTCCATGAGGAACAGCAACAACATACACGTTTGATACCCACATCCACAGAGCAATGTACATTTATAAAGTAGTGTACTCCCTGCTGGGATCAACATATAAACCATCCAGACACTTAGCACTTTTACAGTTGCCCTTAGGAGATATTTTTAAACCTATAAGAAACCTTATAAGAAACTTGAACCAAAACCTTTTACACCAAAGGCAGCAAAAAGCTGTTCATAGCGAGAAGTGGTTGTTAACACAGATGAGATAATTCAGGATAACTTCAGATCTTAAGCAGTCAGTTTAATATATAAATTGTACTTACTTCAGTTTAGGTAGCAACAGTTTATAGGGATAACTGCAAATGAAAAGAAACATTGCTTACATGCACTTTAGAAATAAATACTAGAACCTGAAATATGAGGAGTTTTGTACCCCTGTATGCATCAGTGAGAATTAAGGATGTTTAACATTTTGTGGGAGCAGGTCCTAGCCTCATTTGAAGCAAATGGAAATGGTTGTATTAATTTACATTAATAATGATGGTGGTGGTGGTGTGCTTTACAGGTTCAAAAGCTCTTTACAAACAATAACTGTGGAAACACTCCAAGTTAGTTTTTGTAAGCTTTATTAAGTTAGCAGTTTCACAGAGAATTTGAGATCTTGGTACGTGCTAATCTCAGCAAGTGCCACTTAGGATTTAGAACAGCGTCACTGACGCAGGGTAAAATATGTGTCTGGAGGTAGGGATTATGAAAGACTTTCTCCGAAGAACCTTGACTCCCCAGTGACTTCCATTCCTTTCAGCACCAGAGAGAAAAACAAAAGGAAAAGAAAAAGGGGGAAAAAAAAGAAAAGAAAAACAAAAAGGCACCAGAAAACTGCATCCCAGAGCACAGAGTGGTTTTCTTTGTGAGATAAATGTTCAATAAGTAACTAAAACACAAATCCCAATCTACAATTCTGCTTTGTGTTTTGGAAAAGTTGTCAAACACTTTTTTACTGTGTACATAAAATAGGGACAGTGACAGCTTTTTTTCCACGTGTATTGTGGATGAAAAGAGATGTGTATAAGCTTTACAAATATTACTATTCTTGATTGACTCTCTGATTATTGTATTATTACCATGTAGTTTTATTATCATCATTGCCAGAGCATCACAGGGATCATTTGAATGTCAGATTTAACATGTAAAAGCAATTACTTAGAAACAGTACTATAGTTTTTGAATTGGCCATGTTCTAAGAGGCTGTTTCTTCTCTGTTACAGCTGTATGAAAAGGTAGCTCTTTTCCTGACAAATTTAGGTAAGTGGTGTTAAATACACAGTTGAATTATATTGTGTTGATTTTTTGTCCCTATATTGTGACAGCATTCAAACTGTCTGTATAGATATGAAAAGTCCTGATTAATTTGATGTCTATAAGAATGAATGTTTTTCTTAAGTTTAATAAAGAACTGTATCAACTAAGCTATAGTGCAATTGAATCAGCAGTAACAAGAAACCCACCTGCAGTCCTTGGTTCTTGTTCCAACCCCTTACCTTGTAAAAAGTTAAACAAATTGTTACCATGGGGGCAGAAGTATAAGTTTTCAGAGAGACTGAATGTTCAAAACTCCCAGGTTTTGCAGAAACCTGGAAACAAGGGAATCACTTTTGGAAGCCAGATTTGTAGCTTGAAACTGAAGTTCTTACTGACTCTCAAACATATCTGTGTAGGAGGGTCAGTAACTGGGAGGTAAAAATAACAAGGTGACTCATCAGCTTTGCCAACGCCTGAACTCTAGTGGTGCTCTAAGTTTAAGTAATTTGTCAGGTCAGCCTTAAAGGTGATCTTTTTGCTAGGGTAAGGTTGACATATTTCTTTTGTTTTACAGTCAGCTTGTACTAGAGTAGCAAATCACACATCTGCCTACAGCTCAGGAAGTCTCTGGAGATCTTGATCGCGCTGGAAGATTGCAGTGGTTGGTGGCAGTTGGCAAGGGCTCCTTAATGTCAAGAAGCCTGAAATGAGATGCTTGCTAAAGTACCGCAAAATCATTGAATGTGTATGAGAAGTTGTTTTAGGAGATTAGTTTGAATTTGTGTTCAGTAATATATTTTGGACCAGGACTACAGTTTTCCACCTCTGCTTAGAGGAACAGCTGATGTTAGCTAGTGTCAGGGCTTTTCTACATCTGGAAAGTCCTAGGTGATATGTTCAAAGCATGTCTGTGTGAGGTAGCATTTTGTTTTGTTGTTTCTTAGATTAAGATTCCTCATTTTTATGTCTTAAATTCAAAATATTGCCATTCTGCATCCATAGAAAAGATGCCTACTAGTTACAGTTAAGCAATACAACTTTCAAGTATGTGGATTGTGTAGGCTATGCACTTTTTCCCTTTGACATCCCAGGGACAGTAAGACATGGTCTAGAGACCTTGAAGTCTGATTACTTTCTGCCAGGTTATTATCAAGGTAGGTCTGCTTCTTGTAGCCTCTGCAGATAGCGCTTGTGTTGAGGACTCAGTGGGTCAATCTGTTCTGGCCATGAAGGCTGAATTTTATTGTGCTATTTACTCTGGTGGCCTAAGTAGCTGATTTGATTTGAATGATCTTTATCAGTGTAATAAGCTCAGAGTGGATTTGGCAGCAAAGCTACATTCAGGATGTCCTTCTTTGTATTTTACATGACCTTTTTGGAGCTCACATCTGTGTTACTCCAGAGTTTTGCCATTCTCTCTGAGAGGAATATGAGCAAAGCTTCAGCTGCAGCAGCCCTGTAAAAGACAATCTTATCCTTTCCACAGACTGACATCAAAAATCTACAGTGCTTCATTTCTTTCTGCTTAGCTGAATATATATGTAGTGGCATGCACAGACTTGGCTTTCTTGACAAGTTACTTCCGAATTACTAGAGCAGTGGTTAATTAATAGTCTATTTTACAGTTTTATTGTCATCTATTTGAAATTTCCTCATGGGTAGTGTGGCTCCAATTAAAGAGAATCTAGTTTATTATTTTTGTGCTTGTACACCCTTTGAAGTATATATACAAGTACTACCATTATGATGCCCAGAACTGTCATCTGATTAAGCCTCTCAAACTCTGCTCTTTCTTCACAGAACAGCCTCGCACTGAATCTGAGTGGGAGAACAGCTTCACTCTGAAAATGTTTCTTTTTCAGTTTGTCAACCTGAACAGCTCTACCTTTTATATAGCATTCTTCCTTGGAAGGTAGGATTGATATCTTCAACCTCATATTCACAAAATAAGTAGGGAGGAGAAATAAGATTGTCAGAAATGAAACAAAATAGGACCATACTATCTCACATCTTAAAATGCAAATTTCTTACTAGCAAAGTGGGCAAATTACAGTTTTATTTTCCTTTCAAAGGCCCAGAAACAGACATGTAGTTTTCATTTCCTAGCATCACATTGACTTATGCTAACTCTTAGCAATTTCACAACTGGGAACTGATGCCACCCCTAATAATACACATGCAGGTCACTTAGCTCTCTCTTCATGTGTATAATTTGTATGGTAAGTAAATAATTCAACATCGTGTCTTTTTTTTCTTTCTGAGTACTAAATAGTTTGCTGCTTTTATTATGATATTTGAACTGTTAACAATGAATTAGGAGCCATCAGATTTTTTTTCCTAAGAAAACTAACATTTACACTGATTTCATGGAAAGGCAGATACCACAGCCTGAATAAGAAAATGGGATGACAGTTGAAAACTATTTTTTGACTGACATAAGCCATTTTATTCAGATTTCCTCTTTGCTCTGCATATGCTGAACATCAAACAGCACAGTACTTGGTATTCACATAAAACTTGAAGTAAAAATATATTTAGCCCTTCGTGTGAATTATTCCAGGAATCCCCAAATCATTTTTGCTGCACAACATCTTTTATAGTTAGTCATTCTAAGGTGACATTAGATTAAAATAACAGTGTGAGCTTTTTTCTACTGCTGTGAACAGACTGCTCATACAACAACATTGATGTATATTTGTGTGTTAAAGATTTACAGGACACCCTGGTGCCTACCTAAGGCTGATAAACCGATGGAGACTGGAAGAGGTGGGTGCTTGCTAACTCTTGTGCTGCTGAAACAAGCTACACACTGGTTTATTTGCTGCCCACAGATGCAGTAAATGCAAGCAGAGGCAGACACATAACTCTAAGTATTTCTGAGTGTGCTATTGGGTTTTGAGATGCTTTCTAACTCCACACTGCTGACACTCTACCATCTGCTACAAAACCATCCTTATATTGATATATGTCCTTTCAGTGCTAGCAGTTTCAGTCTGTGCATCACATTTGTATAGTTTAGCCTTTTCTTACATTTTTGTGTTGGAAGGCTTTCATCCTTAAAATGAATCAAAGTCAGATATGAATCTGACAACTTTTTGCTTCTGAAAAATTCCTTCCTCTCAGCTTTTCTAGCCCTGCTGACCAGGGAGCTCTATTAATAAAATAACAATTTAAAACACGGATACATAAAATATACTTTAAAATTGACCAAAATACCTGAACAAACTTCCCAAAAGAGTTATTGACATAATGTTGGATGTCTACAAAGTCAGATGAAAGTGGAGAAAAGTGAGGGATTGCTTTTGCAAGTCAAGTACCAACCCCATTTTTTTTATCAAATACATTCAGAATTTAAAAAAAAAAAAAAAAAAAAAAAAAAGTTATTGAAGGTGAACAGCAGCAGTTTCTGTATTGGTCCTGTAGCATTCAGTGCTGCTGTTTGTACAGTCAAATCCTGTGGTTGCTTTCCTGCTTTGCAGATGAATAATAGAAACAACTTTGCAAATACATGACAAACGGCAAGTGGAAAATGCCACTTTACACTGCCAACATGAATTTACAAATATTTCCAGATGTCTAAATATTTTCATTTACAGAGGTCATCCAAACATTACCAAAAAATGAATAATTTGAAAAGGCTGTCCTAATTTTGAAGTAGTGAATTCTGTACATTCAAGGAAAAAGTAATAAATGGACAGATAGACTGAACATTCCTCCAAAGTCTGAGGGGGACCAAGTTGACCTAACTGCTGCTGCTGCAAAAAGAATATGATATAGCCTAGTTCAGTGTCCCTGGGTATATTCAGACCACAGTGTACATAGCACATTAGTGGTGTTATGGCTGTAACATCAGTGCTACTTCATTAGTACTTCATCTACCTCTCTTAGGCTATATTTGCTTGTATGATGATTCCTAAAAATAGAAGGATGATGATTTAATAATAATGCTAGTGAAGTTAATTAAGAAGTGTTTGTGCTACCCTGTTAATCTAAAAAGAAACTCAATGAGGTCAACAGAAAACTCAGCAGGGACCCTGATTATGAGGACTGTATAATGCAGTATGTATTAGAAATTCATATTACATTTTGTTATGGGTCATAACTAATTTCATTTTTTTCTCCCTAAAAATAAAGAGAAATAGTTCCAGTTCTGTGACAGTAATCTGCTTCACTTACCCATAATACCCAGGATTTAATGATACATCTTGGACTCCACTGTTTGGATCTGTAAAGTCAATTATACAAAATGCTGTTTGAGGGCAAAACGTTTGGGGCACTTTTCTGTTTCTTCTTTATGGCATTGCCTAAATTTATACTAGCTGAGCAGCTCTCCCCAGACCAACACCATTTCTTCAAGGCCTGGACCTATGGCTAAAACAAGTAAGCACTCCAAAAGAGACACTGAGAACTGCTGTTTGACAGTTAGGGACTTTCAGTTCTTCAAGAAGAGAACACTTTCAGGAATCCACTAAGTCATATACATTATAAGGACTCAATAAACAGTATTAGGACTATCCTCTAGGCATAAACTCTTTGCATGTGCAGCCAGGAGGAATTTTTTTTCTTCATTTTTTGACTTGAGGCATAATCAGACTCCCTAAAAGCTATTGTATTCCTCAGAGAAATTTGGTAGCCTTCACCTCTATCCTACCCACAATTCCATAACATACTGTCCTGGTTTCAGCTAGGATAGTGTTATCTGAGTAGCTGGTGTGGTGCTTAGCTGCTGGCCGGGTTAAACCACAACACATATTAGCAGTATTAGTGTGAAAACTGTATTTGTTTCAGTTGGTTCTGCCCCCTGCAGAGAATTAGATGATAGGCTTACAGGGGTCATGGTATGATACAGTTTTGTATGCTCCCATAAGTTTATATGATAAAAAAACATTAAACAGAACAGCATTAAATTTCCTTTAAGTAAATTATCTAATATACGTGTTTGCTCTTTAAGAAATGCTTAAAACTGAGCATTATTTCTACTTAACCTTTTGTTTCTTTTCTTCTGTAGTGCCACCCTAGTGGATGCCTTATTGATCTCTGCATGCAAATGGGAATTATAATGGTGCTAAAGCAGACATGGAATAATTTCATGGAACTGGGCTACCCGTAAGTAAACATAATGTTTATGCTTTTGTAGGTCACAGAAGGTTACTAAGTTTATTGTGTTTTTTTTTTTTTTTTTTTTTTTTTTTTTTTTTTTTTTTTTTATGACCAGTTACATAAAAGCAAGGTAGCTGTTATAATAGAAAATTTCCCTTAAGATAGACAGCTCTTAAATTAGATTTCCAGGCTTGTAGAGATAGTTGTTGTTGTAGGTTTTTTATTTTGGATATGGTTTGAAAAAAAAGGAAAGTGTAATACAGGTATTAACAAATAAATAATATGTGGGAAGTACTTGATTCCATTAAATCATGTTCCCTGTTTCAAAACTCCTTAAAAATAACTGTAGGACCACTGTATTCCTTGCACAGGCAATATTATATGTATCATTTTTTATCTATACCAGGAAATTCTAAATTGGATTTCTCCTTGCTGGGTGATAAAAGATGCCTGAAAGGGCAGGTATGAGCTGGAAAAAATGCACTGCTGGCATATTCACTCTCAGAGATAGAAAAATGTACTGACTGGTATGTAGACAAATTCCCTGGTGATTTTCTGGGTATTGTGGAGCTGTGCCCTAGCTACAAAGGTTGACAGTTATTCATTTTCTATTGGTTCATTTCTTATTGATTAGTATTTAATAAGCATGATTAATAGAGACAGTTGATGCTAGAGACTGTGGCAGATCATCAAGTGAAATTAGCAAGTGTGAAAACGTAAGAGAGAGTTGACATTGTCAGAAAGTTTGCCCTTGCAAAGTTCTGCAGTTTGGAGGGATTTGCTTCGCTGCAGGATCTGCAGCAGAGCTAGTGCAGAGGTCGGTGCCTGAACTGCAGAACGTGTCGCAGCAGCGATTTCAGGCAGCCTCTGCGGTGATCACATCCAGCCGTAAGGAGAATGGAGCAAATTATTTAAATGCACAGAGTAATGGGCAATCAAGGTACTCAACATTCACTGTTCGGCTGTCTTCCCCAGCCATTGCCTAGAGCGCTTCTCGACAGGATTTTGCAGCTGTTAGGGCTGGAGGAATTAGCGGGGTGGGGAGGAGGAAACAGCAGCAGCAACATTGATTCTTTTTCCACTCCCAGACTCTTTTGTCAGTTTTCATTAGATCTTTCTGCTACCTACTAATAGGGATTTTGAACCCTAACAACAAGCATTGAAGAGAATTAAAGAAGGTGACAGAAGTAGATAAGAGAGGGTTGTTTAAGAACAAGTGCTTTAATAGGAACAAATTATTTTAAGTAAAGTCAGTCCCTTCATTTAGAGTCACAACACAAATCACACAGTCACAGCAATGTGAGAAGCTTAAACCTATTCTACTGGGAGATGTGTTTTCTCTCCAGCCCTTTCACTCTAACTCTCTAGCCCTGATATGCTGCAGGCAAGCACATTTCCTTTTTGTATGAAAAAACACAGTTGTATCTTCTAGGAGCATGGCTGGAGCCACATGGATGGCCAGAGGATTTAGAGGCAACCCTGCAGTCTAGAACATCACTGCCCCTCCATGCATACACTGGCTATTGCCTGCCAAGTCCCAGGCAGTGCCAGCACTGTGCCACTCTCAAGCTGATAGCGGGGAGTACTTCCCCATAAGATAGTCCTAGAAGAGAATCCACAGCAGCCGTTTTTGGACAGTGCTATTTTGCATCATTTCAGGGTGGCAGTCCAGCCCTGGTGCTGGTGTGTGCTCCCACAGGGACCACTGAGGCACGCAGCAGGAGTCTGCCAGGCTGCCCAGGGCTCCAAGTGTTCTTTAGCAACAGGAACTCCAGTGCCTGCTGTCTCATCTCACACTGATATGTATGGCATTGGCTTGGGTTTTGAAATTTCTACCTGAAATTTAAAAACTAGGTGTCAAAGCTACCAAAGAGAGGCCCCAGATTTGGTGTGCAAGGGCCTTTACTGTTTCATAGTTGCATGTGTTCATACAAACAATGGCATGTCAGTGTGGTGCTTCTGCTTCATACAAACACCACCTCAAAACCTTTGAAAGCATTTGACATTTCTCTCCTGCACGGTATCTACATTTGCAATAACTAGGAAACAAAGTAAAAATGATTGCTTCATTTGGAGGTGGGAAACTGCAATTTCAAGTTGATATTATTCCAGGAAGAAGAACACATATCAATATTAAAACCTTCTTGCATTACGTTGCTCATATTTTGCTCAAATATAAATCAGAAAAAGACATTGCTTTGAATTTTACTGTCAGACTTCAATATTAATAACACTGGTTATGGGTTTCTGCTCACACGAAGGAGGAAATAACTGGGATACATCTCAGAGTATAGGTCTCCCACCCACCTCATCCTGCACTTTGCCTTTTTTGCAGGAATTCAGTTTTCAGCCCTCTCACCTTCTCATTGTCAGGACAAGAGAGGCAAAGGCACATAATCATCAGTCACAACCATCTTTCATTCACATGAATAGCCTTTTTAGCCAATTTTCACATTGATGACTGCCTGAATTATTTAGGTGATTCAGCACCTTTTAACTTTCTGAGATGAAGGGGCCCACTGCAAATTTGGAGAAGAGCTCTCATGTTGTCTTGCTTTCTCTACTAATTATAGCTCATGTCCTTTGTTGGCCTAGTAAGTGCAATTCCTTGACCTGGAGAGGCAAAGGTGTTTACTTCAGATGTGGGCACTCATTACTATTCTGGCTCAGTCTTTCCGTGCCCCTACACTTGCATTTCTTCAGGAACAGCATGTTTCCTCTGTGCATTAGCACTCTGGTTACTGGTTTCTCATTTAGAGCTTAACTGTCTCCACACAACATTGCATCCTGCCTTAAAAACAGACCCTGAAATGATTTGCCATTTTGTACAGGCAAAAATAAGCTAAATAAGTAATAAAAAGATGTCAAAATCCCTTTTTCATTTTAACAACATCCCACCAGCCTTATCTGTTTTCATAACTATTACACTGTGTCTTCAGCCACATGCATTACTAATGCTCTGTTTTCCTGTGCATTGGAAAATTCATTTTGCAAGGTATGTTGTGCACGCTCAGCCTCTTCCAGTTTATCGATGAATAGCCAGTAACAGTCTTTACTTGTTTTCTTTAATTTATTTGAAAATGTAGGCTAATTCAAAACTGGTGGACCAGGAGAAAACTACGGCAAGAGTATGGCACACAGAGAAAAACAAGCTTCCCACAGTGGGAAAAGGACTACAATCTGCAGCCTATGAATGCTTATGGACTCTTTGATGAATACCTAGAAATGAGTATGGCACTGACCTTAGCTCTCTCTTTCACTAGATTTTAATGGTATTGCTTTTTGTTGTTTCATGTGGGCTTGTGTACTTTTTAAACTATTTTTGTATGGAGCTAAAGAGGCTGCAAAACAGCTCTTATTCTTACAAGTCAGGTGAGGAACGGGAGTGGATTTCTAAGAGCCAAACCAAGTTAGTGCAGGTAACCACACTGCTGCTGGTTTGCTAACCCCACATTAATGACATGCTTCTGATTCTGGCTTCATATGAGGAAGGTTGTTTTCTAAATAGCAGCCCATCTCTTCACCTATATATGTTTCTGAAGAAGTTTGCTGGGTTTTGCTTAAGAACATTCCCTTGGGCTTTTATTTTAAACTGAATGGAACAGACTCGGATGCTTATGTTTAAAATTCACCATCATTTACTGCCTCATGTTTACAAATTAGCTTGCTGTCAAAAGGCATTGCTTTATCCAGAGGAAAGGGGAGAATAACTGCTGTAACAAATGTTAAAGAAAAGAAAACTTTTGCCCTTTGTGACCGAACTGTGTTTATCATGAAAGTTTTTTCTTTTCTCCCTCACACAATTCTTTTTGAATTAATGGCAAATCTGGGAGTCTGAAGATCTGCCTCTGGAAACTTACATAAGGTTTCAAAATGCTGCCTACTTGTACTGTAAACCCTAATCTTTGCAAGTATTGAGAGATCCTAGTTGGTGCTGGAGTACAAGTGTAAATTTCTAAAAGCATAGATTGTCCACCTCCAAACTCTTCTCCAAATTACAAAATCAGGATGTTGAAGTCTATTCTGGTCACTGATGTGCATTTGTTTTGGTCATACTTGCTCTGAAATTTGGCAAGGAAGTTCTGCACAATTGTCACAAGGTAATTGTATAGTACAGCATAATAAGGAACGTTTGTCTGTGTGATACTTCAGTATCTGAGAACTTGGAATTAGAGTTCAATAGTTATACTGTGACCTTTCTCTTTCTTTCCTAGTTCTTCAGTTTGGGTTCACAACCATTTTTGTGGCAGCTTTTCCACTGGCACCACTTCTGGCCTTACTTAACAATATTATTGAAATTCGGCTTGATGCATACAAATTTGTCACCCAGTGGAGAAGACCTTTAGCTTCAAGAGCCAAAGATATAGGTGAGTTCTTTGTTACATGTGTGTGCTATTTTTAGGGCAAAATTCTAACCACTTCAAGTAAGAGCAGATTAAGAAATTTTCAGTCTTCTTTGACATTAACAATACACGATTTGACTGTTCCAGAAAGCTTTAAACATCTATACAGATACCAGTCTATTTATGCAATTAATAGTCAATATTGGGAAAAAAAAAAAAAAAAAAAAAAAAAAAAACACTTCTTTTAATGACTTTTTGGGTGACTGAACAACCAAGATGCTTTAATTAAGTGATCAGTGTTCTCTGCAGGTTTCTTGTTGTGGCAGACACACTATCTGAACACATGCCACTGCTCAGTTTGAATATAACAACTGGGGAGAGCAGCAGAAACATCAAATTAAAGCAACCACCATTTGATAAGATTACTGTGTGTTGTCTATTTACCTGACCAAAAATCTCACCTGTGACTCAGTGGCTATGTCCACTAGGTCCACTGGCATGAGACAAAAATGGGTCTAAATCAGAAGACAACTTGTCCTCAGTGAGGAATGACTCCACTGCTAAATACAGGGTTCACATAACATTGAGATCACTCATCTATACACTACAGCAAGGGCTCTCTGGACACATATTGATTATAAATCTCCTCCATCCTTCCAGTGTGCAAAAGCAGGAAGACGCAATAAAGCAAATTTATTTGCCCAATGCTAAATTCCTGGTGTCTTTGGAGAGGTAAATAGGACACCTCACTGCCCAACTGCACTGCAAAAAAAGGGCAGCCCTCCCGATGAAACAGCAGAATCCCAGGCTTTCTGCTCTCAGAGAGATCTACCATGTACCTCAAATCTATGTCTGAGTAAAGCCTTGTGGGTGAACAGTGTCGCTCTGTGCGGTGTTCAGCCACTACACAGCATACACAGCAGACAATTTCTGAAGACAGTTATATAATTTAAATAATGAAAGCACAGAAAAAGGGTTGTTGGGTTTTTGGTTTGGTTTGGTTTTTGCTTTTTTTTTTCAGGCAGATTCAGGTATTATTTCTCAAAATGAATTGCACTTGGACCCTATTCAGAAAAGTTTTTAGGGATAGCATGAAGCCTCATTAAAATCAATGGGTACATCTAACCGGCCTTTGATGTATTTCTCACTGATGGTCCTCATGATCAGAATTGTTGTGTCTGTACCACAAGATCTGTCAGGCAGTTAAAGCAGAGCATAATGGGGGCCATGTGCCACCATATAGCATTAGCATGGTATGACGATTTTGATACAGAGAGGTACATGCTGACCAGCCATACACAAGTTACATACAAGGCCTTTGTGGCCTACAGATCATCAATTACATATATTCATAGCAGACACACAGTGTGAACATATGCCACTGCAGATCCTCCTCAAAGGCTGGATAGCCATAATCATAAGCAAGGAGGCTTACCACGTTTAAACCTGTCCACATGGTTATGGAGTTTGCTGGAACCAAGACCTTCATGAGCCTTTTTGCTGTCTTCACTGAGAAAACTTGCAGGATAAACAAAATTCCCATCCAGTGGAAACATAAATCTTGTCCACTGAGGTCCTGCTATTCAATAAGAGAAATAATTTTTAATCAGTGACTCTGATAGAAACTACATAAAAAGGTTTTGGGTGGTGGGACAGCTGCTTCAGAGCATGCAGTATTTGAAGTATTTTGGACCTTGTTTTTCCTGGAGCTAACATACCCTCATTATACAGGAATCTGGTATGGGATTCTGGAAGGCATTGGAATTCTTTCTGTTATCACAAATGCATTCGTTATAGCTGTGACATCAGATTTCATCCCTCGACTTGTTTATGCTTACAAATATGGACCTTGTGCAGGCCAAGGAGAAGCTGGACAAAAGTAAGATTTTCTTTAGGAAAACAGTTGTGCATGAAAAATCTACTTCTTGAATAGATGCAATAGTACCGTCTGTGTATGTGCTGATTACACTAACCCAAATGTATTGTTTGTGCTTAGTTAGCAGATACTAAGCATAGATATTGACACTTTGCATATTCATAGAGTGGCTTGCTGAGTGACTATAATCTATGACATTAATTCAAGGAAAACCTGGCAGAACTGTTGCAGAAATTTGGCATGTCTAATAGTATGCTGCACAAGTTGTATTTCCTAGCTGGTGTACATGGATAACATCCTCTCTTCATTCTGAGGCAGTGCAGATATTTATCAGTTATGGATTTGATTTAATCAGCATTTAAAACTTACTCATTAAGCTGTATTTCCTGTATTCAGTATGTGTTGTTCCAAAAAGTAGTGTCTAACAAGATGAAGCAGTTCCCAACTAATAAATCAAGATACACTTACAGAGCAAAGTAATTTGTCTTTCTTCTAAAACTAGAGTCCTTCAATTACATCTTTGAGACATTTGTGAACTGAACCCCTGCTGCCCAAGTAGATTTTCTTTCAGTGTTTGTAAACACTGAGATTACTTTAGAGTGTGCACACTGCTAGTAAGTAGGAGTATAGCTGCTACATTGCAACTTGCAAAACCCAGGCTGTTGAGCAGGGGGAAGGTCACTCCATCCAGTGGACCGCAGGTGGACGCATTTTGCAAACAAGCTGCTAGGAGCTCCATTAGTAAGAACCTGCTGTTCAAAGAAACCCAAGCTAAACAGGAGAGCTTACGTTCTGCCATTTGACTTAAGGCAGATTGATTTTTCTTCCTTGCTGTGGAAAGTGGTTTCTTCTGTCACTGCTTTTTTGCCATCTTTTGGTTGTCAGTACTGCTTAACTGTACTGACAGAAGAAGAGCAGCTGGTGTTGCAGTTCTTGATTAGCAATGCTGCTAATTTGCTGTCCTACGAGGGGTCTGGCATTTTAGTAGGTGTCTGGGGAAATGTTCCATTTATTTTCATAAAGAGTTAAAGTCCCTTTGCTGGTAAGGTGTTTGGCCTGGTGCCTGTTGTTGCTGAGCATGTGCCTCTCTGCATGTGCTGTGATGAAGATCCATAGAACACTGAGGGACTGTCAGCAATTTTCCTTGCTACTGATTTTCTCAGAGCCACTGCACAGGATAAAAACAATGCCTTTAGAAATCTGATTCATGTAAGGAATCAAATGACTCACTGGTTTTGAAACTTGTTCTGCATAGGAGAAGTAGCTTGGCTCACAGAGAAAGCTCTTATTTTTTTACAAAACTCTTGTACAGTGTTATCACACCTTTGCTGCTTTTCTGAGTGAACTTCTCAGTTGAAACCATCACATATTAATCCTGTGGAAGAGCCAACTAACATAAAAAATATATATGTCATCATTCTGGATATAGTTATTCATAAATGTTAAAAAAAGCAGGAAGCTATTAAAAATACACAGGAATATTGAATTTTCTCAAATTAAGGAGTCAAGAACACCTGCTATTAACTAACCATGAGAGAGGTTCTCTTTTCTTTCCCAAGACATCTGTAGGTATTAGATCTGTGTAACACCCAGTGATACTAGAAAAATATTGAGATTAAATTAAGTTCCAAATCCAATCACTATGGAGATTTTGACTCAAAGCTAGATGGTACTTAAATGCAATTTCTGAAAGGTTTTAAAATCCATAGTTATTAAAATAAATAAATAAATAAATAAGAGTCAACTCTAACTGTACAGAAAATGATATAATGAAGAATTTCTTAAAGATTTTTGAACCTCTGGCAAAACAAACAGAAATAATAACTCAAATTTAAGATTTCTGGTTTGGTAGTGCTGAATTTTAATAAGAACAGTATTAGACCAAGTCCACCAGATCAAGCCAAAGTGGATTTTTAAACATCTGTGTAGATCACTCAAGGCTGTTGGATATCTGCAGCAGTTCTTGGCAGGACAAAATTGATTTTCAAATATACTTTAAAAGCAGCTTTCACACCTCAGTTGCCTGACCTATCATTCCTCAGTTCAGATACTTTTCTAAATAACTGTAAAATTTTTCTAGAAGTCAAAGCAGTATTATAGCAGATCTGGTTCAATGGAAGTGTAAGAATCTCTTTCTCTTGCTATCTTAAACACCCCCGTGGTTCAGAACTGCCTGGCAAAACTGTACCAACAGGGATACTTAGAAGCTATCCTTATGGTAGCTAATTTTCTTCATTGATTACAGCTTTCTGAGATAATTAACTGTGTTTTGTGTGGTAATTATATTCATCTTTTGGGTTCTAAGACAGTATTTAAAGACAGTATGCAGTACTGTTTCATGGATGGCTAAGATTTTACCTCTTGCAGTGTTGCAAAACAGGTTTTAAATATCTTTCTGATTAGCTCAGTTCAGCGTATAGGTTAGGCAAATGAAGATAGGTTGATTTGATCTGTCCTTCACCCTGGCTCAAAATCTGGCAACCATTTATAATTCTGTTGATGGTCTCTAAGTTTTGATTTTTAGATAATTTGGGTCAAGTATATCTAGAACAGTGGGACAGCGCTAAAAACTGCTGGCCACAGTGGTGATGTGGCTGCTTATTTCAGGTTTCACTAGCTGCAGTCTTTTCTTCTCAGTTGGCCAGAGAATTTAGCACTTTCTCATCCCCACTGCTCTACAGCACTCTGAGCAGTGTGTGTAGACTTATATGTGCTTGAGCACTACAGAGTGAAAAGCACAATGCATGTGCCATATCTCTCCTCAGCCTTGTTAAGACTAAATTTGAGCCTTCTTGTGACTCCTACAACCCTTTATCAGGCAATGCACATTCTCCTACTCAGTGTTCTCCAAACTCTGCCTAACCCTCCCAATGCTGGTGTCTGTAAATAATGAGTTCCTCTGATTAACTAGATATTTTGTAAAAAAAAAAAAAAAAAAAAAAAAATCATATTTCCCTTAGCTTGTTTTATGTGTATTGCCATTCCATTTAATTTAATGTCCCTTTGTGCTTGTACCAAGTGGGTGACAGTGGGAGTATTCTAATTATCTTCCAGGTGCCACTCATTATTTTCTAAGCCTCTCTTCTTTTCAAAGGTAACCAGTCCCAGTCTTCACCATTATCTTTGCCAATAAAAATCTATCATTGATTCACTTTTATTGTCCATCTGATCTACTTCAGAATTTCTTTTATACTGCCTCAGAACCCCTTTCAAATATTAATAAGCATCACAGTTAAACTGCAGATTTCATGAAACCCAGAGAACATCCTCCTGGGTGCAACAGTTAATGGAAAAACCTTGCTGTGTCTTGTCTAAAGGATTTTTTCCCCTCTAGGTGTATGGTTGGCTATGTTAATGCCAGTTTATCAGTATTTCTGGTGTCTGACTTTGAAAACCGCTCAGAACCTACATCAAATGGAAGTGAATTCTCTGGTTCACCGTTAAAATATTGTAGGTAAGTATCTGAACAAAATACCTCTCTGCTTTAAGACATTTCAAAGGAGAAACATCATGGTACATTCTGGGTTGAAACTAATTTTCAGATCTTAAAAAAATAATAATAATAATAATAATAAAAAAAACTGTGCTATTCAAAGATGCACTTGGCACACTTCTTGGTTGTTACCCACATGATTCCTTCCTCAGTTGCAGGAGAAGTTGAAAAGTGGATATCTGGGAGGTGTTCCTAATACAGGATTTGTATAATGTCATGGCTTGAATCAGATGCAACCATCGTGGAGAAATATGGTATCAAAGGGCCAATAATGAGTGACTGATTATATCAGATGAAGTTTTAATCAGATTTTATCATATCCTGCACAAGGAAGTCAACTAAAGATTGCATAGAAGTGACCACATTTAGTTATTTCACAGGTCTGTCTGGCATAAACAGGGTCTTTCCTAAGCTACCTTTATGAAACATCAAGCCTATCATTTCCTAACAGATGAATAGTTAATATGTTTGTCATTGCTTATAGGTGTAATTATTAGTAGTAATCATATGCTTCTGGTTTGAATCAGAATAAAATGAGCAGTTAATCATCTTTGTGTCTTCGTCATTAGCCAGTAGATTGGGGAAATAGCAGTCTGAGACTAGCCTGTGATGAGAGACTTGCAACTGATTAATTTTAATGGTCCAGGGAATCAAAGTCTTAAATGGAGTCCCATGCAAAAATAGCAAATGACAGATACTGTTACCATTTTTCTATGGCAATACTAGCTTACCAGCAAGAGTTCTGGTAGCTGCAGGTACAGGTAGCCCCAGTATTTTTCACTTTGAAAAATTAATATATACATTCATTAGTGCCTCAAGAAAAAGATACTCTGTGATTCAGCAAAAGTCACTGACACCTTGTGATATTGTGGCATTTTTATTAGTACTAATAAGTTCAAGTGGTGTAGCATAGTGAGCTGTGTGTGAGAGAGAGAGATTAATTCTTTCATTTAAATAACTGATATTTAGGACTGTTGAAACTTATTTTTCAGAAAGAACATCCAGATGTTGAATCTGTAGATAATATTTTCTGTGGAGCAGAGCTGCTTTCAGAATACTTCATTGCACATAGTTTGCCATGACACCTTTTGATAACGTTTTTGGATTCTGATCATTTTCTTTTCCTTCTTCAATTTCTTTCTTCCCCAGCTTCAATTATAAGGTTGCTGCTACTTAAAACCGGTGGTAGAAAACCCACCAATAAATGTAAAAGTTGTCCCCTCAATATCCCATATATAGAATGCTATTAAAACTGTTGCCATAAATGTCTAGAAGATAAATATGTTCTTGGAGGGACACTGAATTGTTATGTATATCTACCCTTGAAAGAAAGTGAACATCTTACTTTCTTTAGCTGCGTTTATCAGCTACTTAGCCCATCTGAATTTGCTAAAGCATCAGTCATTTTAATTGCATTTTAAGCCAGGTATTGATAGTGAGGTAAGGAAATATGTCCTGCTGTAGTGTAGGCACTTTTCCAGGAAGGCAGTCTGTCTGAGCAAAAAAACAGTGGTCATATTCTGTTAATTCATCTAGAACCCAGATGATGCCATGCTATTCTGGTTGTTTATAAAATGTTTCCCCGTTTCTGCATGTGTAACGTGTTCTTCCTAATATGGAGACATACTCTACTGACGTAGGACTTTTGTCCAGGGGCTTCTGTTTTCAGGATGCTTAGGATATTGTAAAACATCCTAACCTATGAAATCAGAGTGCCATTTGCAGAAGGGCAGATCATCTCAGATTTAAGAACTTGCACTAGAGATAATACAATTTGATAGGGTTTTTTTCCTGACTTAGACATCAAGACACAGTGTATTTCATTTTTGTAGCACCCTCTGCAATCTAAGGTGAATCTTCAGGTAGAAATGTGCCTTATGTCTTAGAGAGATGAAATAACCATTTGTTTCTTTTGTTCATCTGGGTTTTCTTTAGTGTCATAAAATTAACTTATATATGGGATTTTTAGAATTTTTTATAAGAAATTTTCTGTCCCATGCAGGAAACAAATTAAGGAGAATACAATTTTTCCGCTACTTTTAAATTGTTTCTGCAATAATATTTTGGAATTATCATGTTGCTAAAAGAAATATGTTGCAGCAGGGCACATATTTTACTAAATAAAATACTTTGCTTGTCTTTCAGGTACAGAGACTACCGAGACCCTCCTCACTCCCCAGTGCCCTATGGCTACACGCTGCAGTTCTGGCATGTCCTAGCAGCACGGTTGGCTTTCATTATTGTATTTGAGGTCAGTGACCATTCAGGTGACAAGTCTTTATAACAAAAACAACAAAATGAAACAAATTTCCATTTTAAGATTTTTCATTGGGCTGTTCCATGATGCAACCTCTTGAGCTTCTTGTGTTACTTTCTGCTATTTGCATTGTGCTTCATATTCTCCTATCTGCTTTCTGAACAGTCACAAGTATCTAGGTTTTAACAAGCAGGGGAATGCAGCAATTTAAAAGCTATAACAGTGACGTGCAAAGTAGAAGGAAATGATGCTTTTAATTACTTTTTGAGTTTTGGCATTAGTATCCTAGTTAGGCTGGAAAGATGTATGTGGGCTAGAGAGTAAGTATGGAACATAATAAGAAAAGATAAAATTTGAACAAGTGAAAAATGAAGATAGTTTAAGTTACAGGGTTTATTCATTTAGCTTTTTTCTCTATTTTAAATACCAGTCATTTCCACAGAATGATTAGCATCACAAAGCTGAAGATGATAAAAATGATTAAATACCTTTGACAGTGTTCATAATATTAGTACTTACTATCACTATCTCAAAAATATTTAAAACAAACCAGAGAAAACCCAGCTTCACATGGCTGGTATTCCCATCCTGATTTTGAAAAAGAGAAAGATGAAGGTAGATAAATAAGCCACGATCATTTACAAAATAAGTTGCAACTCATAAAGCCTAAATTTCAGGTGCCTGAATATTTCCTGTCAGAACCTAGGTGCTCAGCGCAAGCAGTTTGAGATGCATTTTATACTGTGAAGAAAACAAACAGGGAACAAAAAAAAAATTAACTACTCTTTACTCAATCCTCTTCTCTGAAATCATAGCAACGGGCTTCCAACACAGATATGGAAGCAGTAATCACCATAAATTATTGGCATACTGTTCATGAATACATACTGCATTTCTGACTCACATTACTGTGTAAATTAATTCTGAACTGAGCTCTCAAAGCACCTCTTTCAGACAGAACGTTTGAGCTTTTGAGTTAGAAGAAAAGTGAAGGGGAAACTTTTTCTAGATTATTTCTTGCCTTGGGTTGTCTTGATGGCTCAGCAAAAGTCCAAGTGAATTCCCTGGACTGTAGTTTTCAGCCCTCCCCAAATAAAGGTGGAATACAGCATCACAGGCTGCCATCTCTCCTTGCTCCATGATGGGCTAACTAATTGGAGACCAGTCCTATGTAGGTCAGCTCTTCCGTGATGTCTGCCATACTCAAGGAAACATTAGGGAAAAAAAAAAAAAAAAAAGAGAAAAAAAAGATTTCATAGAGGCCTGGTGGGCTTCATCTCTTTGTTGTCTGAGCTGTCCATACTGAGAGCCAGGGTACCCCTTTCCAAAAAGGACTACAAGAATGGCCTTGGCAGGTCAGCCTAAGGAGTTTTAAAATTGAAGAGAGCCTAGTTTTTTGACACACATAGGCACTTGGTATAGAAGTCATTGGAGATCTTCAGAAGCCACCTGGACATGGTCCTGGCTCCATGGGCCTGCTCCAGGTGGCCCTGCCTGAGCAGGGAGGTTGGACAGGATGACCTCCAGAGGCCCCTTCCAACCTGAACCATTCTGTGATGCTGTGTAAAGGCAGCATGGAATAAGGACAAAGGTAACTGCAGCAAGACGAATCAGTCCTGCTGAAGTATCAGTGCCCAGCCAAATGTGCAGCCTGTTGTGGAATAGCGTTTTGGATCTGCCCAATGCTTGCACAAGAGAAATTACTTTGTTTTGCTCCAGCCAAAACCATAGGCTAGCTCATAGCTGTCTCCCTCAGCAGAGACCACTCCATTTCTTGGCACTGCAAACCACTTCCTTAACTATCTCTGTGAAATCATAAAGGTAATTGCAGCAGAAAGATGCCTGTCTTTCGCTATGGAAAACACTGATAGATGTATTGTGTTTACCACAGCAGTTACAGTAGAAGATTGCACTAAGAGGTAAGAGATTCAAGACAGGTTGTTGTTTTTTCAAAAATGAAGTAACTACTTCAGCTCAGACAACCATTTGACACTGATCAAGTGGATGTAATCATTTCTGGCTATCTTGGCCTCCCTCAAAAACAAAAAGTAGTTCCTATCACTTTAAGAGGAATTATTTGACCAGGCTAAACCAAAGAGTTCAGTGAAAATGCTATGACTGAAGAAGCGTTTTTGTTTGTTTGTTTGTTTTGTTTTTTTGTTTTTAGATTTGGAATACAAACAGCAATTAAGGTATTGCAGGTTTGAGTTTTTGTTTGTTTGTTCGTTTCTCATGAGGGAAGAATTTATGGGAAAATATGTTACAGTTGCTTTTCAGTGCCAGAGGTCTGGTTGGAGAAAAAGTACTTTTATTTCTCCAATCTGGAATTAGTGTTTTTGCTGAGATGGAGGATTTTGGTTTCTCAGCACCTCCTCTCAAGAGAAGTGTGTAAATCTCCTAGCAACATCTTTGATCAGTCAAAAGAGGACACCTGAACTGTCCTCCCCCATCACACTCAAGCTTTGCTGTGGCATGCCTAAAACACGAGGGACAGAAGATCACCTTGTGTTTAATAAATAGCAATATGTCTTTGGATTAGAGATACAGAGTGTAAGGAAAAAAAAAAAAAAAAAGCAAAAAAAAAAAAGCTCTGTTTTATATGGGTAACATTGCTTCCAGTACTGATGCAAGAGTTTTCCAGCAACAGGAAAGTATTATATCATTTGATCCTCCTCCTCCTGCAGAGGAATCCGCTAATACTAGTGCCCTGCCCAGACAACATTACTGTTTGAACACAGAGGTCATACAACATTTTCGAGGCTTCATTTGGACCCAGCTGCTCTTGACCTTTGCTGAGATCCATAGTCCATTGACTGTGGCTGGAGTTTTTACGGGGGGAAATCTTCATAATTTGGTTTCTTCAGATTTAGTAATGCTTTAGTTCTAACACAGCATCTTTGTGTGAATTGGAAGGAAAGGGTTTTCAGGAGGTATGGAAAGTACTTGTTTTCTTAAGATTTTCATTCTTCAACTTTTTTTTTCTTTTCACAGCACCTTGTCTTTTGCATAAAGCACCTGATTTCCTACTTAATCCCAGATCTCCCAAAAGACCTGAGGGATCGGATGAGGAGAGAAAAATACCTGATTCAGGAAATGATGTACGAAGCAGAATTAGAACGTCTACAGAAAGAACGAAAGGAAAGAAAGAAGAATGGAAAATCTTATCACAATGAGTGGCCATGATGGGGTGAGGAAGAAACTGCTTTAAAGAAGATAGGAATTCTGTTTATAAAAAAAACGAAAAAAAATCCCAGTTTTCTGCAGTGGAGAGTGCAGTGAAAGAGGAATAGTCAATCACTGCTTTGTGCACTTATCACAAGTGAATGGTTAATTTGTTAGGGGTCTTACAAGGCTTAGTCTTCTCCAGAGCTAACATTGGCATGAGCAGAGCAGACCAATAAGTAAGTCTCTGCACTCTTTCCAGGAAGCTCCCAAGCGTGACTTAAGTTCAGGGCCCTGAACTTTAAAGCAATTATATATCTTACAGTGCTTTGCAGAACCTAGTGATCTCATGGCTCCTGCTCATGACCAAGCTGCTATTTCATAGCCAATGACTGCACATTAACAACACGACAGTACATGTCCACGTGTGTGGCCAGCACCTGCAGCATGTGCGTGGCAGTGATGGCCTCTCCCATGGTGGACAAAGCTGTGTTCGCTTGCATTTATCATCAGTTAAGGTCACATATGCAGACTGTTTCTATAACTTCAACAGCACCTAAGTATTTTTAGGAGGATATGCTTGATCATGAGTCCTATCAGCTGGTCTAACAGTTCTGAAAAATTTATGTGTGCAGAAGTGCTGGCATATAGACAAGCATCCAAATGTGGCCTGAGGTGACTAACTGTAGTGTGGTCACTTATTTGGAAGTATTATTGTGAAAGGTTGGTAACAAGTTTTAAATATTTGAACAGTGCCTTTTCAGCTACAAGACTGTCTGCTCTCTGAAGGAAACAAATCAGGTTAGGACATTTTGCCCAAAATTGCCAACATAGTTGTATCGCCAGATCACACCTAGGCCCCATCAGGAATTAGGGTGTATGATACACGTAACAGCAGACAGTCTGTGTCTTAAAGACCTAAGTGGGAAAAACAAACAAACAAACAAAAAAAAAAAAAAAAAAAAAAAAGATGAACAAGGTTAGCAGAACAGGAGAACACAGTCACTCAAAATCTCTGCTCTTGTACCTTTTTCTTTATTCTTCTTTGTTATCTAAGGAGGAGAGGAGTGGGAAACAGCCAGACTGTAGTAACACAAAATGGCTTGAAATGCTTCCTGCACAGTTCTACGCAGGCTGTAGAATTAGATTTGGCTGAAATGGGCCGCTGTCTATATCCTTTTGCAAATCATTTAGCATTTAGAAATTAAAGGATTTGCTGACCATTAGCCCAAATTAGGAGAGCTGTAAGTCTGAAGACTGCTGAAGTGTTGGATGGAGCAACATGAATCAAAATGCTGAGTGTTGTGAAAGCCATACCACCTCTTGTCTCAAAGTGATAACACTGCAATTCTTGCAGAATGTGCAGAGGCATAGTCAGCCACAACATGAAGAAGGAGGTTCAAAAGCCAAGACGGTAAGAAGACAGGTGGAAGTAAATGTATTTCTTGCTGACAATACAGCTAGATACAAAGTTCTGGAGCCGATCAATTCACTTTACCCTTTTCCAAATAATTGGAGCTCCATCAGAAATATCAAGGAATATTGACTTTGTTAGTTTGAACGTGTTTAAGGAGGAAAAATCGGCAATTTTTTCCTACAAGTTCCTCTAGAAACCATTTGACAGAAGAGCTAGAATTTGCCCTTCTGGACTGACCACACAGTGCATGACCCTGTGGAAGGATCCCTCGGACTCCACAAAACATCAGGACCACTTGCATATTTTTATGCAAGTTACATCCGTTACATCCAAATTACATCCATTAATTTCTTTCCACTGCAGGGTAGAACTGTGCTACTTCTATGGGGAAGAAAGTTTTAATAAAATGTAATATGTCTTAGTGGAAGAAAATGTTTGCACCCTGATCTATGTAAAGCCACTGCCTGTCTACTCTTTTCTTCCTTGCAACAAGGTACATCCTCCAGTAGTGGCCATCATCCTACTTGAAGTGTATAAATGCCACAGCAGCTCCCATTATCAGGTGCTCCTGGCCCGAGCTTGGTGTTCCCATGAGGCAGTGTAGTCACTGAAGAGGTTTCAGGATTAATCTGTTCTGTGTTGACTTGGTGCCAAAATGAATGAGGAAGACAACTAATGGTTATGGGGTGTATTTCTGCCTAACAAGCAAGTGAACTTGTTTGTTCATCTTTGCTCCAGCAGCTGTGGACACAGCCCATATGGGCAATACAGAAATGGGAATATTCTGTCTCTGTAAATAGGGGGTGGAGGTTAGGCAATGGCATCCTTTGATACACACATGCCAGATGGGTTAGTATCTACCATCCACCACCTACAGGTGTCTATTGCACTTGCAATCTGGATACTCTCAGGCAGCATCACCATGCAAAATCACATTCAGACCAAATTTACACGATCAATAGGATTAGATTGCATACCCTCTGTTTAATATCTAAATTAACAGGTGACTAGCTTAGGAACTGTTTGCTAAGTAGTAAAATGAGTTGTGAGTCATGCATAAAATCAGTCTCACCCAAATGAGTGCAAAGCTTTGCCAACTCCTGCAGTAAGATAAAGCTTTGTCACCGGAGATCTCAGTAACTTCCCAGAACTGAACTGAAATCTAGTAGAATATAAATTGACTTCCACTCCGGAGGAATCACAGCAATATAATGTGTCAAAACAAATAAAGTGCATCAAAAATACAATACATACTAATTGCTTTTGATAGAAGTTTTCAACATAGCTACATTGCGATGAATTTTCATGACACTAACTTGCTAGAGGTTGCGTCCTGTTCTGTTCAAACCAAGATTGTGAGTTGGCTGTTTACCAAGCTTGTGTTGAGCATGATGCTGAAAGGGGCTCTGACCTCCCTGGCAGTTCCTGACTACATTTCTGTCACTTAATGTTAACCAGTCACCCCACTGATGTTTCAGTGCTGCAGAACAGATTTCCCTTTAGTCCTTCAAAGCTATATAGCAGAACATTCAGGAAAGACAACCTCTTTCTATTTATTTCATTAATTAGGAAAATGTAACACAGCAATAGGCTAATAATAATAAACGGAATTTTAAATGGTCTCTAGATAGCAATTTTATGTCATTCCCTTCTTTCTGATCTGATGATGGGTTTTGTTTAAACCTCCAGGTGACGGTCCTATATGTTGTTTACTTACTCGAGCTCCATGAGAGCAGTACCTTCAAAGGAATGAGAAAAAGAGCAACCTCAATGCATGCCATAGACATTTTCCATAGTAAGCAGGACAGCACACATCAAAGGATTTACTGTGAAATCATCCTGCAATCAGCATAGATTGATCTCAATAGACCACTCTTGACAGCAAGCATGTACTTCATGAGCAGTTAAACGCCAGTTTTTAAAACCAAGGAAAAAATTGTATATTGGGACTGTTTTTCAGCCTGTTTGCTACGTTTTTTGCATTCTGTCCCATATTGGTTTTACAAATCTTAGAAGAAATGTAAATGAACAACCTAGATACTTTAACAAAAGAAAAAGCCTAAGTATAGAACATCATTTCTGTTCAAACCACCAAATATTACAACTGATACCCTGTTTACAAATCAGTTCTTTCTTTATTTAAAGTCTTTCTGATGGAAGTTATGTTATTTACCATATATATATAATATATATATAAAGTATATAGAGAGATTGTTTATTTGTAAATAGAAAAAAATCCTATGAAGAAGAATGTCAAGTTTTCACACTTAAAAAAATCATCAACATAAAGCCATGTTTAATGCTTGTATAATGTGACGCAATAAACTTTAAAATAAATTATGCATATGAAATATTTGCTGTTTGGCGTTCATGATTTTTTTTTCTGTTTCCCTTATTTGTTCAGAAAGCAAACAGACCAGCTGAGTAGAAGAAAAAGTAAATGCAAACCAAAAAGGGCCAGGACTCATCACTACCTTCTCTCTGTGAATCCTTTGTGTATTTACATAGTCAATTATTTTTCCTGTTGTGTATTTAGTTCACTTTTTAATGTTCCCACTTGCTTTTTCTCTTGACCCTGCCAGATGCTGCATGTAATTTGGACAGTGTGGAGTGCTCCCACTCCCATGGAATTAATTGGCTTGCCTATCTTTCATTTCATTGTTGGGTGAGTTTTTAGCTGGGAGAGATGAAGGATCAAGGTGCAGGAGCGTGATGGAGACCCTGAGAATTATCTTGCTGCTTTTACACAAGGCCCTGGCTCTGCGTCCAACTAGCTGAGAACAGTATATAATCCCAGAGAAAATATTATTCAAAATTAACTGTTTTAATTAGTGATGCCAATTAAAGTAACGAGCATATAGAAAAAAGCAAATCAGGAAGAGTCACTTTTTAGCTCTGCAGTCGTCATGAGAGGTGAACTAACAAGAAAATGGATAGTTGGCAGGGTTATCTGCAAAGTTTAAAAATGTTTGCCTCTTACAGCAAGGTATTTTCTCCAGTAAAAACTCATCTTGACATGACTGTGGACCAAAGATATAATCTGGCCCAAACTTTCACTTCATACCAAAAGTAGAGTTAAATGATTGCTCAGTGCTCAAATAGTAACTTCAAGCAACGGCTTATGCATTTTCTCTGTTTTAATAAATTATGTGAATTCAAAGTACTGAGAAAAAAATCCATGATACTACATTTTTTCTTAACTATGATAACTGGAAAGATTAGTCTTCTCTCCATGAACAGAACAGGTAGAAGCCACAGGTCATCCAGGACAGTTTAAGGCAGTATTGACAACAGTGCAAACAGGGATCTCAGCACTGAGTGGTGCAACATAGCCCATACTGATGCTGTTTAATAAAACAGCAATCAGTCACCCCCCTGAAGAACAGATGGGAGTTCAGCATGTGGGTTGGGATTGCTGTAGCCATACCAGAAGGCACAGAGGCCAAGGGCTTGCAGTAGGCTTCTCTTTTGTCCATGGCTTACGATGTGCCACTAAGCAGAGGCACAGAGAGGGACACTGGTCCTCTTCACCGCATTTTGGCTCTCTGCAGCAGAGTGGACATACCACTACTTACCCTTGATCAGATCTGTGGGATGAAAGTACCTGGTAACTACAAATTATTTTACTCCAAGGCTCAAAAACTATTTTGCAGCACAAAATGCAGTATCTGGTTCTGTCATAAAGTCAAGGCACAAGGCTGCATGGGCTGCACTTAACCATTTGAGGCTGGGAAGCATAGCCAGCTCATTCACTCAGTAGGCTAGTTGTCAGGGAGACTAGGACAGTCCCAGAACAGAGGCCTCTGTCCTGAATCCCACAAGACTTTATTCATCATGTTATCGATCATATCAGATCAGATCTTAGATATGGGGACACAAGACGTAACACCTGGGATTTATTCTGCTTGCTCACAGCCCTTCTGCACAGTGTTCTGACACTAACCTGGTCACAGCACTGCAGCAGAGGAATGAGAGACAAGCAGCTGGCCCTAAACTCTGTGCTGGACTGTTCAAGCACATGTTTCAGGAGGCAGAGAGGAAGCGTGCCTTCATCATGTCATTTTGCACTGGGTTAGCTGACAGAGATGTGCAAAGGTGGCAAGCTATGCAGGGTCTGTCTGGTCTGTACTCCTCTAGGAGAGGTCTGCTCCCAGTTTTTCTTCCTAATGTTTTCTGATCCTGTCAGCTCATCTAACACAGGAGATCATCAAATGCCCACTGTCACTGGGGCACAAAATAGAATAAGAGCTAAAGGGCCCAAATCAGCACAGATAAACTAGCACTGTGTCAAACCCCAAATTATAGCAGCTCAGCACAGGCTACAACTGCAGCATAACTTCTAAAGAGTGTTTAAGACACACAGTCACTGTTTGATTTAAGTCTCAAGCATGACTGCTTTATAACTTTCACAGCTTGGCTTTCCTGCAATGACTTTTATTACCCAACTTGGTTCCATTGCTGTAGACAAGTTTTGAACACCTATGTATACCCGAGCAGAAAGTCTGCAGTGCAAAAACAACACAGTGGGTCAAAGAGTCTGGTCCCTGTTGTACCAGAAAGCAGACAGGATGAGGAAGCTATGGTGGTTTTTACCCTTGCAAGCCAGAAGTACATGGTCAAGGATGGATGTGCTGTTCAGCTCCTCTTGGCAGCCCTGCCAGAGATAAGCCATCCAGTGCCCTGCAGACACAGATGAGACTACCAAACTACAGCCTATGTAATCACTTCCCTACCTGGGGACTGCACAGAGGACTCTGCCCACAACAAAACAAACAACGTGCTCTGGCCTGATCTGGCCCAATCTTGAAAGTGTATTCCCAGAATGACGACAGGGACTGTACAAACACAAATGGCTATAGCAGGTTTCAGCTCACAGCTGAACATAACGGCAGTGGCAGCTGTAGGTTCAGCCTTCTCTCTTGCCGAGTACAGCAAAAATGGCCATCTTCTTCCATTTACATCTTTGCTAGAGTAAACCCAGCCCAGTACAAGAGTGGTCTTGGGCCAGCAAGTGGTTCTGCTACTTGGCACCAAATAAAGAGCCCAGATAGCTCACTTCATCGTAAGGGCCAGATCCGTAAGGGGAAGACAAGGCAGAAGAGTGAGGCAGGGAGTAAAGAGCAAGATATTAGTGATGCTTGCTTTCACCCGTCTCCAAAGACACTCTTGTAGCTTCCAACAGTGAGCACACAGGAGTAGATGCAGGTAACCAAGGAATGAGTGGCTTAATGAAAGCAAATACATAGGACAAAACCAGCAAAATAAATATGCTCTCAGGATCAGTTCTGCAAAGCAACCAGATGGAGATAAGTACATCTCCTGTGCTACAAAAAAAGATCCAGTGTTTCTTTCAATCTGATGCACCCTGCAATGATCCTACAGTACAGTACTCCTTGTACTTTTAATGTCTAAAAAATAAAAAAAAAAAAAATAAAAAGAGAACAACAAGCATGTCCAGGGGAAAAGTGCTCTTCCCAGATAAAAAATTTACCTCAAGAGTGAACTGAAATTCAGAGCAGTTATTTTCCAGGAGGTTCAAGAATATCAGACAAATATTTCACATTGAACCATCACCTTAAGCCCTGTCACCAAGATCCAGAGTGAGAGAGAAAACAGCAGGAAAGACCTGATTCCTTTCTTGACTCACGTCAAGGTTGTGCAAGGGTAACAGTACCACGAAGCTCAGCAGACTCCTGCCTGTAACCCCGGCAGGGCTGGTAACTGACCCAGCACAGGAACATCAGCACTGCTTCACGTCAACAAAACTGTCCTCAAGGGCTGACATGGCCCCATGTCATATGTGAAGGCCATTGACTTTGTTCTTATCGCTTGCTACATCCATTTCAATGTGGCTGAAAGCAGGGTTGTCGGTTCCTTCAGCTGCATTAGTAGATGTCTTCCAGCTCAACACTACCACTTTCTCTGCCTAAAAAAGAAAAAACAAAAGCAATGCTATGAAGTGGAAGAAAAAGTTTTCTTCTCTTTGACTTGTAGGAAGCAGAGTTAGGCCCGATTTACAGAAGGCCTTGCAGGAAAATGCATGTCAGTTGCTGACAGAGCATAGTTACTCACTGCAGCAGCTGGTATTTTTCTAGGGGTATGGAAAATTTCTTATTGCATAAGACACTAGTTGTGTAAAATGTTCTTGTCACATAAAATGTTCTTGTCCTGTAAAGCATCTAAAGCATTTTTGGGTGTGCAAAGTTTTAATTGTTGTTTTCATGTTTGGTGTTCTGTCACCACCACGTCCCTGAGCTATTGGATCCCAACCCTTGGTCCTTGCCCCATCTTTGACATGAAAAGCAAATTAACATGCATCATTGCTTTGATGCTACATCTTCACTAAATATAATGAGATGTTGAGCTCTTCAAGAGCAGAAAGTTGCTTAGTTGCCCCCAATTTATTCTCAGTAATTAACTTTCTGCACTAGTGGTTATGCCAACCACTTGCTACCCAGGCAGACACTTGTTTCTGACTCCACTCAGAAAATAGTACAGCTGTGAACATTAGCTTCCATATGTTTGGTGTTTTTTCCTTTTTTTTCCAAAGACATCAGAGATTAAACTCCCAGATGACAAAAACAGATGCTGGTCCATTTAAGACTGAATGAAAACACCTGGATAGCTGGTGTCCAGTTTTTACATGGGCAAATAGAATGGAGAGTTGTACAAAGTCCCTAACTTCTCTGGTGTGCAACTAAAATAGACGAGATCATACTAAAAGGTGCTATTGTCATAGGGAGAAACATTTTGCAAACCGGTCCATCTTAAAAATCTGACCATTACCCATACTATAGTATTCAAAAAGCACTAAGCAAACCTAAACTTGCATGTTCAGCATCCTGATGGCACTAACTGAGGGGTTATTTCTAGTTTATTTTTAAAACTGTGTTTCCCCTATGTTAGCATTTCTAAGAGATGTTATTCTGCTCTACCCAATAATTTCTCCCCTTTTCTTGTATCATAGGGAGGGAGGGAGGAAATAGATACACTGTCTATCTAGAAATGCTTTCTCTCAAACAGTAGCTGATGTTGTAAAAAAAAAAAAAAAAAAAAAAAAAGAATTTAGAGAACAAGTTTACAAAGGAAGCTTTGCTGAGTCCTATGTGTGCCTTGGATCAGCTTCCAAAAGACTAGTGAGGGAGTATTTTGGCAGAAACCTGGAGACCAACTGTCCCTTTTATCTCAGCTGCTACTGTGTTGTTACTGAAGTCAAGCTGTGGCCAAACACCACCTCCATGCCTGTTCTAGCTGCTTTTCTCTCAGCCGCCTTGTGCTCTGCTCCTGCCTTAAAGCATCAGGTACTATTCATCCTAGTGGGAAAAGATAAACCAAGGATTGCTTGCCTTTGTCCCCAGGAGGAGAGATTACTTTAAATTAGAGGATGCATAAATAACTACACTTACTGTATCTGATTTAGACCGTGAGAAGTTGGAAAGGAAATCTTCTTTGGTCAGCAGGAATTTTCGGTCTGTGTTCTGCTTCAGTCCTCCTACAAAATAGGCAGGTTTCAATCAGCCAAGTTTACACATGTGAATGATGTGTCAGAGCCTAGCTATGGGCACCAAGGCAGGTGACCAGGACAGTCACACAGGAAACACCATCAAGCAGTCATGGGATGTTACTTTCCTTAGGGATCGTTTCATGCAATGTAGTATCCCCTGCATCTTTCAAAATATGAAATGATCCTCAGGATCTACTTGAAATGCCTCAGTCCCTCTTCAGAGTTTTCTAGGTCCTCCCCAGGTTTCTGTATGAAAAATATGTAAAATGCTGTAACAACCATCTGAGGAGCATAGGGGATTAGCTGGATGTTTGGGTACTTCTAGGGCATGGAAGATGAACTACTGTGTGAGTACGTGTGTGGGAAAGAAAGGAGAGGTAGATACTGGGAATTGTCTCTATCACCTGAAAATTAAATGGGATCTTGTTCCACAAAGGCCAGGGTGATGTTAAGTTGGTTCTCTGGAGTTTCTGTTTCTTGGGCTGAGGAATTCTCATCTGCATTTACTGAGTTACTCAGATTTTGCACTTTGTTTTATTGTCCAGTGGAGAGACTTTCAGTAGAGTGACTATGGGACACCCGTAGTCATCCCAAGCTAGTAAGAAGTGAAATTTGTCTACAAGCATCACTGCCAGAGCTCAACCTCGCCTTTGCAGAGAGAAGCATGTCAGTGAGGGAACTATGGACAGGATGGAGGGAAGAAAGGGGACCAAATCCTTCAGCAGTCTGTGAGGAAAAGAAAATGGCAGAAGTGTATCTTGTGCTTACTAGTTGCAAGGCACAAGGAATGTACTGGAAGCCAATCTGTCTGCTGAGTTTGGAGTTTTGTAGTCCTGAAGAAAAACAAAATTCATCTCTGAAGTAGTTGTAGGTCAGGCTAGTAGGTCTGAATTCTAACGGCACCGAAGTCTGATGAGTGATGTAGCAGGAATCTGACCAGTAGTGGGGAAAGCTATGAGAGCAGCTGATTTTGTGCTATTTCTGCCATGCACAATGCAGATGACAAGTGCAGTTTACATCTCACTTAGCTGCAAGAGCAGAGAGGCCACAAGCTGGAACTGTTGTCCCTGTTCTCATTTGTTGCTTTTATCTCTTCACAAATAGTACAGAGCAACTGAGAAAGGAGCTAACACTGACATGCACACAGTCTGCAACTTTTTGCTACATGCATGGTAAATGTGAAAATCATGCACTGTACAGGTGCACGCTTGAGTGCTTTGAACTCACTTAAAGTAAAACTGTTTTTGTCCTGTAGAAGAAGCATGGGTGCATCTCCTTGCTTTGAGTTGCTGCCATGTTCAGGGACTACCCTCCAACCTCAGACCCTGCTGGGATCTAACAGAACAGGAAAGACAGACAAAGTTTTTCGACCCTCGGATTAAAAAACTGCTGAAACGTCTTTCTCAGAAACTTAAAGTAATCTTTCCTGTGATTAGAGACCAAGCATAGGATTCAGAAGGGCTTAGAGGAGGAAATGGAAGTTAGGATGGGAACCTTTATGCAACAGAATATGCAACAGTTGGAAGGGACCCACAAGGATCAGCAATTCCAACTCCTGGCTTCACACAGCACTACCTAAAAATTAAACCATTTGTTTGAGAGTGTCGTCCAAATGCTTCTTGAACTCCAGCAGGCTCAGTGCTGTGACCACTTCCCTGGGTAACCTGTTGCAGTGCCCAGCCACCCTCTTGGTGAAGAACCTTTTACTAATATCCAGCCTTTGCAGTACGGTCACCGGCACTGAGCGCGGAAATGACAGTTCTCTGTTTGGTCATCTTAGTTTGAAACAGATCTAAGACTTATGTTCAACCTCAGCTGTGGAGCTAGTACCTGTTAGGAGGCTGATAATCATTCCCACAACTATCGTGATAAGTGTCCCAAGTGTGCTGAAGTAGAGATAGGACAAGGAATACCAGCGGTCTGCCAGGACAGGCCTGAAAAAGAGCAGAAAAAGAGTTAACCTCTGCTTTCTTCTTCTTGGCAACCTGAAAATGTTGTCTGTTTCCAGACAGAGTATAAATAGTTACTTTCTGAATGAAATGAGCTGGTACTCTTAGTACAGTACCTCCAAACAGTAAAAAGTGCATTGAAAATCTGTTACAAAACTTGCAGGAGAAGTGCCCTCACAGGGGAGGAGACTGGTCAGTGCAGTAGGCAATGTGGGACTGAGCTAGTAAAACAGGACAGTCTTGTCTCTGCTCAGAATCTAGCACAGAACTGAGCACTCCAGCTATCCAGACGAGGGGATACCATCTTGAGAATGTGCTGCATTATTTAAAGAAAAAAAATATGGTAGGACATCAGCCACGTGCTGCTCTAAACTGCCAGAAATAATAGGGCAACTCTCACACCTCACATTACATCTTGTTTTGGTCACCTTGAGGATGTGCTCTGCTGCTTCCCCACAGCCACGAGTCATGGAGGTCTTGTGTGAGAGGTACAGTCTGTCAGACTGGATGTTGGGCACCTGTGTCTGCACCAGGGTACCCGTTGCTGATTATATGATGCTCTGAAGTATAATGATTAAGAATCTCTAGAAGTATGCTTGTTTAGCTCCTGTTCCAGCTGTTCCCTGTATTATCATTTGTAATTTTTATGCTTAATTGTGAGTGCCCAAAGACAGACATACAGCAATTGCAGAGGGGAGAAATCCCCTTATGTTTTTCCCATTATACTAATCATAATCTCTCCTGAAGTAACTCAAATGCTAGGCAGATGTTCATGTTGCTTTATATCAAACACATGCTGCAGATATTCAGATGAGGAACTCGTATACCTTTCAGGAGCTTGTGTGCTGAAAATTGTTGTTAATGGATTTGCTGTTGATGTAGTCAGATTGCTTGAAATGGATATATTACAGCCTGCAGTTGAGAGGGGCAGTGGCAAAGTCCTCTCGGGGAGTGGAGGATAAATCTGAGAACCAATTCCAACCCAAAGTGAAACAACGAAGCCAGTGAGAAGACCCACAAATGCACCCTGCAAAACAGAAAATGAAACTTGGACTTACAAGGAAAGCAAAAGTATATTTAAAACGATATCAACAACAAAAACTAGATAAGTAAGAAACACTTAAAATAATCTAAACTGAAAGCTACATAGGAAAAATAAAATATACAGTTGGGGAGAACTGGCAATTTATTTCATTTAACTTCTGGAGAGTAGAGTGTTTGCTTGTGGCTCCTGAACATACCACTTTTTATTTTGCCACTGTGAATTTATAATCAAAGGATAACTGGTTGTTTGGTATGGGGAAAAAGCTGGTTTATTTGAGGCCCTCCTTAAATGACTACAAAAGCATTTTCCACTTTTCTTCATGTGATTTATTTTTGCAAGATTCTCTTCTGGGTGGGTTTGCTGGTTGACAGCTAGTGATTCTTTTTGCAGCATATACGTAAAATTCACAACTGTAAAAATGTAAAGGTTAGTGACTAGCAAATCTTACTAAATAACAATCCTCTCACACTGACCCATGGACCATACTCCCAGAGCTGGTCAAATACATTTTTGATGGAGTAGCTTTTTTCTCCAGAAATGCTGATATGATACTGAAGCACTCTAGCAGAGCACTCCAATTGAGCCTGCCATTTAAAGAGGTTCATCACTTCATTGGGATAAGGTAGAAAGTGAGGAAGGGTAAAGATCCACATGGAAATTATCAAAGACACGTCCTTGCTGCCCAACACAAAATTATTGGGGGTGGAGGGGGAAGGACATATCCAAAATTATCAATTAATTTTGGTCCAACAGGGCTTTAAATTTGTACTTACAATTCCATTTGCAAAGGAGCAGAGGATTCCCAAGGCAAAAAGTCCTAAAAGGGGGCCACCGACCATGCCAAAAATGCTGAGTGCTGCCTGTGGAAGGAAGAGAGTCTATTAAATGTTGAGCAGGAAAAGTTAAAGCTTCCAACAGGGCAAGAAGGGAAGCTGGTAAGAAGGAAATTATGGGTTTTTAATTGTCACTCTCAGCTGGCAGGACTTGGTATAGTGACATGGGTACTCAGAGTAGAAGCTTAGGCTCTTTGAGGCCAGTACCAAACAACGAATAAAAGCTAATCTCATAATGCTATCCAGCAATTACTTCCTTACACAACTCATTCTGGATTATTCAATGCAGGCATGAAAAAGCAGCCTGACACTCACCTGCAGCAAGGCTCCCAGGAGAGATGCCAGCGCAGCCATAGCGATGCAGACTCCACCATAAAACAGGCCTGTGTAGGAAAGGCAGAAAGATGTGCATCTGACAGAACATCCACGAATGGAGAAATGCTTCCTTCTAACCCAGCAGGGCCCTGACATCCCCAAAACAAACCTGCTAGCATTTTGTTTTGTTTTGTTTTGGTTTGTTTTTTTTCCTAAAAGAGCCCAAATGGCCAGTTTTGTGTTTGCATTAAAAGGAAATTATGCAAATGTGACTAAATCCTATTCCTGTATATTACTAAGATTACTTAAAGCACTTGATCCTAGATGGATTGATCCATACGGATTAGCCATAACAGCAATACCCCATGTATTGTTCACATTTCTCAGTTTATCTCCTGTGATGTGGTTCTTATTTTGAATGAATAAATTTGCTTTCCTTTGGAGCAAGAAGGTAAATGATGGCAGATTACCGGGAGCTGGCAGCGTGACAAAGAACATCCTGGGCTACCAGGATATAGCCCCTCTTGCCAGCACCCACAACACTGGCTCATTTTTTTTTCTCCACCTCCACCCCTGTTGAGTTACACTGCACAAGGGCACAAGCAATAGGTTAATCTCAGGCAACTCATGACAATATCAGAGCGCCAACAATTTTGGCATTAACACTGTTTGCAATAACGTTGGAGAAACTGCTCTTAGGTGGAAATATTTCATATTTGGCACCTGTCACCAGTCCACTGTGCTCTGTGGTAGGGGCTATGACATTGTGCTGGGACTGTGTTTTTTTCACACCTCTTACACATGCTGCCTTGGGCCACACCTGCATCTGGTATCAGGCTATACAACCAGCAGAGACAGCAAATATATGTCAGAGATGTAAGCCATCTGCTCAGCCCAATTTTGACCCTCTTCCCTGAGGAAGGTCATTAAACATAGGAGCTTATCGGAGTGCAGGTCCAAGGGTACATCAGGGAAGATGTGAAGTTGCTCATTCTCTGGAGTGCTGTAGTTCACATATCGCTCTGTTCACAAGGTTTGTTACAAAACTGTTTCCTATGCTTCTAGGTTTTGACAGATTAAATAAAAATAGCTCCTATTTTAATCCAAGATATTTGGTTCTGTACTATTGTAGATCAATATTGAATATAGAGACAGCCTGGCTTTACTGCTTAAACAGCAAATGATGGATTTTTTCTTTTTGCCCTATAAATAGCTTGTATAAAGGACTACATAGTATATCCTTTATCCATTCTGCATAAAACTTGCACAGCTGATCTCTGCTCTCCCAAGTATTGCACCAACATAGTCCTACTGGTTTGAATGCACTTACTCTTGCCTTATGCTGCCATAAGTGAGATCTGAATCAAGCCCTCACTTTGTAAAGCAAAAGTGGAAGAGATTTCCAGACATACTCATTCCCATGGAAATCCATGACAGCTTCTTTTCAGAGAGCGATCTGAAGTACGGCCTAATGAGGTCTTCAACAGTCACAGCAGCCAGAGCATTGATGCTGGAGGACACTGTGCTATAGAACACAGGATTTATACATTTCTTTTTTATCTTAGATGCTGAAATCATAGATAACAGATGGATTACTGGCAGAGAGAAACCACTGCTGTCTAGAACGCTGTCAGAGAACAAATGCAACCACTGTATTGGTTGAAATGACTTATTGCTGCAGGTGATGCAGTTAATAGCTTAAAAAAATCATTTAAAATAATTGCTCTTAGTGAAGACATGGCAAATCTTAATGAAAAGATGGGGCTGGAGAAGTCAATTAAAATACCTGTTACACATGGTTATGCTATAAACATTACTGTAGCTATGTTGTACAATTACATGTTTATAATATTTAGGAATTCCTACAGCAGAGGGGCTTTAAAGCACAGAGAGACAGGGCTTGTTAGCTCTGTACATCACCTGTAGCTAGCTATTTCTTCATGCTGTTAGTAGGTAATTCCAAACAACTTTGAGTCTTAGGATCTCAGAGCAATGTTATTGAAAACTATGAATTTGTAAGATGCAATACCAAACAGCTCATAGTGCTTTTCTTAAAGAACAAGGAAATGAAATGCAGAAGTTTTAGTATAAATGCAACTTTAGTGATAACAAAAGAAAAAAGAAAAGAAAAAAAAGAAGACATTAGAATCCAGCTTACCTTAATGTCCCACTGTAGGCACTAGCTACAAAAAGCCCTGGCATTCCTGGAAAATCCTTGAAAATATCCAGCACTAGGTAAGGCATTAGCTGAAAAAGTTCAGAGTGTAAGAATTATTACTATCTTCCTGTAATTTTTCTTTTTTTGCTGTATTATTTTTTTATAACCTTCTCACTGGCATTCTGCCTAGCTCTTCCAATTTTGAATGTCCCATTTTGCACTAGTTATTGGTTTTCTACAAAGAAAACAATTCTTAAAACATCCACTTGAGATACAGACAAGTCTGTTAACCTACCAGAGGTGAACATATCCAATGATGACAGTATAGGTAGCTAGTAGTAGTCTGGATTGTACTTCACTCTGTCAGTAGATTCTTATATCTGCTGTTGACACCACAAAAAGGTTTTGAGATACAGTCCAATAACTTCAATGTACCTTAGAACTATTTCCATATTGGAAGCTGTGTGCCATCTGTTGGCCTTTGCAAGATCAGAGTGTTGGAAAAAGATAGAGATTTTAAGATTTTCTGCCTGTGAACCTTTTTTTTTTTTTTTTTTTTTTTTTACCAACAAGTCAGTCTTGTAGTATCTTACTTCTTGAAGTATCTTACTTCTAGGTTCCACCAAAATAATCTGACTGAAGGGAGGCACCTAAGAGTCTTCAGGTATCCATCTTGGCCTTCCATACCTCATCTTACTCTATCCTTAAGTACTGCCTTCAATACTCCATTATCTCTGCTCCTTTCCTCGCCTTCCAGCTATTGTCCATGAGGATTTGTCAAGAGCCTGCAATTATCTGAGGCATAAACAAACAAACAAAAAGATCTGCAGGTCTGTGAGGGCCAAGGAGATGCTGGGACTGACTGGTCCTGAAGACAGGTCTGCTGCCTTCTCCAGGTATTCCCTCCTACTATGCTCTAAACTTAATCCCTGTATTACAGACTCACACAACATGGACTTGGCATGTCCTCATTCCCATCCCCCAGCTCTTGAACCCACCAGAATGGTTACGCATGCTCAGTGGCTGCTCCCTTATCACCCTTCCCAAGGGGAAGAATGCCCCTGCCCCTTGCTACCCGCTGAGATGCGGGGCCATACCTGGTCGAGTGCCGACACCTGCTTTGCCGACCAGGGGTCGCAGTCCTTGTAGATGGAGTACAGGGACAGCCCGCAGAGCGTTGCACAGACCAGGATCGCCCAGAGGCCCACCAGGTTGATGTAGAGGGACCTGTGCCAACATGCACGGAGACAACATGTCAGAGCTAGACATCCCCCCATGCTGCAATTGAAAGATTGGACCACGAGTCCCCTCCAGAGCCAAACAAGCAGGTGCCCATGCCTCATGTGGCTGCCCACCTGAAAGGGAATCATGGCATGGCCCCATGTGACATTATTTTGTTCTTGGTAGCAGTCTCAGCGCCTGTCCTCTGACAAGGTCTACTCGAGGGATGATGGCATCAATATGGCAATCCACGTGTTTCATCATGTGCACGAGTTTTAATTTACAGGCAGCTGGCAAGAAAACACTCTTCCCCCCTCACCACACCCCTTGGCAGAGACAAACCCCAGACAGATTTGCAAGGTGGGGTGCCCCAGATCAAAGTGTTGGGTACCTTTAATCGGCACCAGCAATCCTTTGCCTGTGGAGCTGCACTACCACACTTACACAATGCTGGGATCATGCTCATAAAGCAACAAAGTCACCGTTTCCTCCCAGCAAAGACTCTGTGGAAGGCAGCAACAAGGCATGTATTCCCTTCTCCTGGGACCTGCTTTGGAGCCAATTCCAGCTTCCACTTCCAGAGATCAAGAGGTCACCACTGACCCCAGAACTTCCCCATTACTAATTTACTCCCTTGGAGCCTGACAGAGTCAAGGAATCACGTCCCCTCCCCATGTCCTGCTTGCAGCTACAGCTGACAAAGAGACAGAGAAGAAATGTGTGGTTGTGATGCATTAATGCTGCTTTCGCCACACACAACAAGCAACTTCTATGGGTCATGGAAAACAAATTGTTCTCCCCAGCTGTTCCCCACCCCACACCCCCCTCCATGAAGGTTTTTCTGTTCTACCTATCTCCTCTTCTCAGATGTTTCTCAGCTCTTGTTGACTCCTGGTTCACAAAGCTCTTCAAGCTGTGGCTCACCTAAGGTGGTCAGTTCAAGCAAACACACCCAGAGGGAGCCTGGCCTTGAAAAACAGCGTTCCTTTCCAGCAGTGGCCTCCTGGTTATCTGCGTATCATCCACTGATAGAGATTGAACTGCCTGACTGCTCACATACACTAGATCTGTGCCAACTAAGACCTCTGGTGGGTGGATCCCTGGAGGACCTTTGGTATCTGTGCAAATATATCTATGCCTGCACTGCTGCAGTGGGCCTTTTAGTGCTTCAGTTTCCAGGAAGGTAAGGAGCATCAGCCTTTGGACTGCTCCAGAGGATCATCAGGATGAATGAAGAAGTAAACATAACTTTATAGACCTTGTTAGGCATTGAAATGTGTATTTTTAGAAAGCAGTAGTATAGGTTAACTAGATGAGCCAGCAGTTTTATACCATTGAAAAATTATTGGCAAGCACAATGTAAACTCTTAAAAAGACCTATGTAAATAAAGGCTGATTGGGTAACACAGAAGGAAAAACTCTGCATTTTTGCTTCATATTTGCAATTATTGCTCATCGAAACACAGCACTAGCAGCACTTTAAATTTCTCTCTAGGCTAAGTAGGTAAAAATGAAGCAGTCCCCTTCTTACAGACACTTACATACTGGCTGGATGCCTCGTATCAATTTAGCTGAAGCTGTTCCTGCATTGGCATGGCATAATCTACCTTGACATAAGGCACTCAGAAGCTGATACAGATCAAAATTTAACCAATTAGTTCAATCAATATAAAATTTTTCAATAGATGTAACAGCAGTGTTAGCCTAAAGCCTGTAATAAATATTAGGAAGTAAAGAGAAACACACAAAAGCAAAAGAAATTGTCTGCATCCAGCCATTCCTCATTTTAAATTGTGTCAGTGTTTGACAGTGAAAAGAAAACTGCATTTTTCACCTGATTTACACCTCTAGCTCCTGGTACACCCTATGACTAAGCACTGTAGTATAATAATTGTAGCAGGAGGGAGGTGCTCCCATTAATTCTGGATGAGTATCATCGGGTGGAGTTTGGGTGAAGCAGGCACTGTGACTGTGCAAGGCTTATTTTTGGTTGGTTGTTGCAGTCTGTCTCTAGGATTTTAGCACTGCAACATGACAGCTGATGACCTTGAAAAGAAAGTAGAGGAAAATGTGCTAGTAGCCCATATTTTTCTGAAAGTGTAGCTCTTCTGCACTGACTACCTGATATTGCTCATATTTAAGTATTATGTTTGATTTGCCTAGTCACTGTTTGAGGATGACAGCATGTGTTCATACCTACTGTTTTGTTTATTGAATGGGGTGAAATCCTCTCCCAAAGGCTGAGAAAATTCCTACTTTAGTGCCATCATTTAAGGCCTTCCTACAGCCCACAACTTGGGACCCATGAAAGAATTACTTCCTCAGATCTGATTTATTATTAAGTAAAGTCTTACAATAAATGCCATGAAGGTGCATTATTTTGACCTGATGACATTTGACACTTCTATGTACAGATTAAATGGCAACAAGAGGTGCAGGCCACCAATGTAACTTGCCAGATGTGTTTAATTATGTTTGCAAATGAACTAGATAATCATCACAGAATGACAGTGTTTACAGCTGTAACAAACTGTAACCATTATACAATAAGATTTCTCCATGCAAGGGAGGCACAAGCAAGATGCCATGGAGTTCAGCTGCCCACGCCAGCAGGAGAGGACTCCAGCAATTAAGGCTGTGCCAGCACTAATATGGTATGAGCTATGGAGTCATAGCATCATAGAATCATTTAGGTTGGAAAAGACCTTCAAGATCATCAAGTCCAACCAAATAAATGTGTACTTTTATTTGTAACTCTTGAATCCCATCCAAACCAGACAGCCTCCAGTCTTGGTCAAAGCCACTGCAACAGCCCAGAAAATCAGCCCAGAAACTGCCATGGTGCCACATTCCCCTTGGCCATGCTGCCTCTGGGATGCCCTGAAGGTGTCCCCCCTCACAAAGAGGGAAGGGAGGGTGTGAGACAGGGCCATAGCCCTAAGTGGAGCAGGAGCTTGGGAAGGGCAGTCTCACTGGCACACAGATTGGGCACAACGTATGCGGCTGTTCCCCTCTACACAATCATGCCAGGGGCTGTGGAAAAGCCACATGGTGTGCGGGGAATGTGGCACTCTACACTGGAGATGTGGCTGACACATCACCATAATGCACCATAAATGTCTGCAGCATAAATGACTGGAAAGCAGATTTCCATTATTGCCGAAACCAAAATATTTCACTTCTAAATTATACATGATTTTGCAGGCATTTTGCTGACTTTATGAAGTGAAAACCCTCCTAAAATTCCTTCTCTATCACATATCGCTGCACTATGGAATTTAAGGACTATAGTTACAATGTTTATTTATATATTTCTCCTATATATATACTATATATACTTGGTAATAATTCTTACATCCAGAGTTGTGAACTATGGGAACGACACTAAAGATGAAGGTAAGATAATAGAGTTAGTAAATATACTTGGTTCTAGAGTAAAGACTGATCAGAAATATATAAACTCAAGGAAAACAGAACTCTCTGCCAGTGTCCATAATGAATTCCCATCGAAAAACTCAAGACAATTGTGAAAACAAAATATATGATTCCCCAACAGTTTTATCACTGAATAAAACATTCCTACGTTTTCTCACATTTATACCCATTGGTACAGAAAAATTTTTTAGTTTTTACTTAGGTAAAATTCCCCCACACTGGTTTATATTTAGTAGAGTAGCAATTCAAGATGCTGTCTTGATAAGGCTTCAGCACAAGTAAGTACTATATTATTTTGGTCTTTAGGTTGCATATAAACTTAATGCAGCTATTTGTATGCAAGCATAGTGGCACAGTGAAACAGTCTAGCAGAAAGCTGAATATTAGAGTCATTTATATGTAATTCAAATACCAGCATTTATTGAAAAAGCAAAAGTTGTTACCTTTTACAAATAGGTTTTACAGAGGCAAAAAACACTATTTATTAAAAAAAGTCTCCACTATAAAGAACAGTCATTGCTAAATTAAGACATTAAGAGTTACTCTAGGCAGACTTACAGTTTTGCGTGGAACCTGCTTTTGCATGCAATGTATCTCTGTACTTGGGACTGGTTGACGCCATAAATGCCAGTCCATGTGAAGGTCCCACCTATAACAATCGTCCAGAAGGTATGCCTTTGCAAAGGATTAGGATTAAAGCTACAATGAGAGGGGAAAAAGGAAAAAAAGAAAATGATGGAAAACGCATTATCAGAAGACCTTAATGGCTAGGAGAAAAAATTTCCTCTAATTCTAAAATAAACTCTCCTAATTTGGCCAGATCTTGAATATTCTGATATTCTGCCTTTACATGAAATCACAGAAAGCAGATTTTAAACTTGGAGCTGAAATCCTGACCTAGTGAAACTCTGATCTATCCAAAGGTGAATTTTAACTAATTTATTTGCCTATAAACTCTAGTTGTAAGTAAAGCAGTATGATTTCTGTGACTATTGTGATGAAATGAAGTTCCAGTAGAAAGTCTAATATGCCTGCTTATCTAGAAGGACATGAGTCTAACACCAATACAAAGGTGTGTTTGCATGCCCAGCCTTTGTGGACAGAGACTCTGTAAAAAATTTGCTGATTTAGCTCTAAGTGAAGAACAGATTTTAAATGGCATGAATATTTTTTTAAATGACACTTTAATAGTGTTATTTAAACATTATAAAGTGCTTAGCTTGGTGAATAATGTAATATTAATTCACCTATTACATGCTTTTATTCTTTTTCTTTTTCCACCTGTGAACTCTGTGACTGGGGGAAGAAGCAATGCTGCATAACACTGCAGTTCAGCCAAAAAGGTTGAAAAATCACTGTTTATGAGAAGAAAAAAATATCCTTAGATAAATTATTATTCACTGAATAACCTGGTGAAGAATTTTATAGAAAGACCTGATGAATATCCCCATTCACATTTGGTGGAATCCAAAATGCGTCCTTAAGACACCTACTTAACAAAGTAAAAAGATTTTGCTCTTCACAGGATTTAGCATGGTGTTAACCCTAAAATATCTCCCTCAAACTACATAAGTTTGTTTAAAAGTATGTAAAATTTGGGTCCCAACTCCCCTCCCCACCTTCAATAGCAAATTAATTTCATGGGCTTCACATGGGCTCTACTTGTCAGAATAAAAAGGCACAACATCTGCAAGTACAAACTCACTCCCAGAAGTTCAGTCTTCCTCCATGGTAGGAATCATTTACAATGTGTCCAATTCCTTGCTGAACCACCACTGCTCGTATAATCACAGACGAGAATCCAGCAACCATAATTCCAACCTGGAAAACGTCTGTCCACACCACTGCCTTCAGACCTCCCTGCATGAGGAACAGCACATATCAGGTACAACGGTGCAGCCATGCTCTTGCTTTACACTTACATGCAGCTAAGAGAAATGTTACTACACAGATTATGCATAATAGATTTATTCCATTTTACCCCTGAACAGAGATAATTCTGTATTGGGATGTTCAGAAATTGCATCCTGCAACCTGTTCAAGACATGCTGGCCTTTCTGTGAGGTACAATAAAAATTAAGGTGGCCATACGCATAGGTTAAGCCAGTATTTCCTTCATCATATCCCTGATTCAAAAGTTTTTTTGTATCAAAAAATTAATGATCAGACCATGCTCATCTTGCTTATATAGCAAGACTAACTCCAGACGGCATACCATTCACACATGTATTAAAATATAGAAAAAAAAAATATGTCATGGAGGTTCCATTTACACATTTCTAGGCATTTGGTCAATTAGCAGTGATCTAAAGGCCAATCGTTTCATAAGGCACTTGCTATTTCCAGTGGTTCTTGTCCATAAGATTGTGGACTACTATGGTTGCAGTGAGCATACGCTTGACAAATTACATATCTAAACTCTACAAGACTAGCAGAAAAGTCACAGGAGGATTTTTAGGAAGGAAATCTATCTTTCTGCTGTTGTTTCAGTAACAACAGCATTTTGAATGTATCAAAACAGAAAAGGTTTGAGTCAGGTTGTGGCTGCCCATGCATCCAGGAAAGTCCCTGGGTGAAGTCTCTGGGGCTACAGCTGTGCTGTGAACTGGGGCAACCCAGTTACTAGGTGACTTTTCAATAAATTCCACATTTGATGTGAATGGTGAGAGGAAAAGATATTTCTCTCAGCTGAAGTGCCAACGTACCAATGTGCAGTAGAAAGTGCAGACCACGCCGGTTGCCACCACTGCACCCCACAAGTCGAAGCCGGTGACTGAAAAAGAGTGAAAGGACATTAGTATGAGGGACGCACTGGGGACAAAACACTGAGGGTCTATTTTTCACACCAGTATGGTTGCTGAAGACAAATGGAAATAAGTTAAACGCAAAAGTAGAAAGCAATAAAAAAAAAATTCAATGACAAGATTTGCGTGTCTGAACCAGGGGATTCCCGTCAGTGCCTGAGCTTGACATACTCACGTGCTGCCCGGCACGGCTCTGTGGGGCTCCCCGACAGATAGCCCTGGCTAACGGGAAGCACAGCAGCAAAGCTCACAGAAAACATTGCTTCCAGCTAGGTTATAGTTTGTTATGGCCTGTAATTACAGGCCAAGTATCAGCATCAAGGACACAAAGCATGTGGGACTCATACAGCAGAGGAGACCAATGCAGACAGTGTTGTTTTTTTTTCTCCCTTTTTGTTCAGTGAACAAGCCAAAAACAAACAAACAAATAGACCAAAAAAAAAAAAAAAAAAAAAAAAAAAAAAAAAAAAAGAATGATTGTGATTTTCATTCTAGCCAAAACAATTAATTTTTCTATTTTCATTGTGTTATTGCCTTTTCTTGCCAAGTACACAAACTAATTGTGCCTAATTGAAAGTTTAATTTGGCTCCCTGTGAAAGCTGTTCCCCCATTTAAAAATAAATGTAGCCCATTTTCAAAGCAATAAGTCATTCTGCAACAAAAAATGGCAATATTTCATTTTGTAAATATCACAACCAATATCTTAAATTCAAAATGTCATTGTTCTTGAATTTTTCTTTTTGCAGGCAAGAGAGGCTGGATTAACAGTTCCAGGCAGCCCCAAAACAGATTTGTATGGAAAAAAAATGCAGAACTTTTCCCTAGCTGTCTCCTTTTGAAGAAATGCACTTAATCAGGGGGATTAAATGTGTCTTATTCTATCCATTCCTTCAAAATATGCTTAATTTTTCATAAGTTTTCCGAGCGTAGCCATGACCTAGGGAGCTGGAGTAAGTGAGAGCAGATTTTTTTGTTGAGCCACTTCTGTAATTCTTTACAGCCAGGATTAGGGAGCAGGATTACAGCTGGGAGGCTTTCTATCAGTGTTCCCATCAGGATCAACAAATCCTGGAAGACTTCACAGTCAATCCTTCAGCTGTATCTTTTGGTGAGCATTACAAAAAGAAAAGCATGCCAGTGCTACATGCAGAATAAAACTATAACCTAGAAAACAGTGCAGTATGGTCATCTTACCTTGATTTAGTGCTAACGCTGGAGCATAAATGACAATGCCAGTGTATAAAATCTAGATGGGGAAAAAAATGAAAAGAAGACTCATAAATTCCTGGAAAAGGTGACAGATTTCTGAGATGGTTTCTCTTCAAGCACTTACGCAGTCTATATTTCCTAAATTCATAGCTGTTGAGAAATAATTTAAACTGCTAGAAAATGTATGTCTGATACTAACCAGCACTGCAGTCTCACAACTTAGTCTGCTTAAAACAAATACCACAGTGACTCTTAAATACCCAATTCCTCTTCAGTTTTTCCTGGCTCTTATAATTAACTTGTTTTATTGCTTTAAAACTACAGTCATATTGCAGAAACAAGAGCAAAAGGAAATTGGTGAGGTTTACACATGGTTTGCCAAGGAATCTATTACAATTTATTTTCTCAGTCTTGGGATCAATATGCCTCTCAGTATGCAACTGCAATGCACATGAATAAGAACAAGAAATACAGCATTAGTTAGGCATTATGGATAGCATTATAACGGTTTACGGTCCTTGATGTAAGATGAAGCCATGCATGATCATCAGCTGATTTTCACCCAATAACAGGAAGATACATACAAATCAAAGAGCTACTCTAACCACTTTTAAGAGCACAGCAGGAGTCATACACTGGTATCCTCTATAATTTCTTCATGTTTATTTTTAAGTGTCTTTTCACCACTGTTATTACTGCCTTATACTACCAGGACGAGCTCAGCAGTGGCACGGATCTGAGCAATACAGCTTGCAATGAGCAGATGACTTCTGTGAAGGTCAGCGGTCTTGATTCAAGGGATCGAAATCCAGGCTGAGCTGACTTGCATCAGCTTTTCACGATTGAACTCTTTTGATTCCCTAATTTATACCAGTGGGACCTGGGCATAGAAGTGCAGCAGAATCAGAACTTATCCAGAATTCAGCAAGCCTTTGCCCTTCCTGCAAATACGGAGTCCAGCCCAGCTAATCCAGCACAGGATAGCTAACTGGTGGACCACTTGATGTGGCTTTTGGGCAGGAAAAATCTGCCACATGGCTAGCAGCTATACTGGGGCATGCCAAGAGGTAAGGGGAGAGGTCATGCAGCTGTGGGAAGCAATGAGCATGGAGGTGCAGCTGCACCCAGCATTACCACATCACTCTGGCCCCACGCTGTGTGCCTGGTACAAGCACAGGCCAGAAAGGGTGGTGGGACTGCCATGGAAGAAGAGATCAGCACTTGCCCCTGATGGTAGGGCCACCAGGGAAATAGTCTACAGCTGCCCACATCTGTGTGTATGTGATTATTTCAACCTGTGCTCTGAGTTCTCTCCAGATTTGCACACATAGCTTTTCCCCCAGAGAGCTCCCTGCCCTGACCAGTCCCTGGTGAACCTCCCCTGAGCACCAGCTGCGTCACTTCACAACCAACTACTGACACTTGTCAAGCCCAGTGTGTGACTTCTCTCCATGTGACTTCTGTCCATGCAGTGACCATCAGTGTGGGCTGCTGAATCCCATTCACTCAAAGTCACCACAAGAAAGTTGCTTTCTTGTATGAGCTGATAAAGTGCCAGAAGCTTTGAACCATCAGAAATGAATTTCTTGATGCAAATACGATCACATTTTTGTGTCAATTGAAGCAGGAATGATAAAACAATCTTCCACATCTTCAGTGTTTTTTTCAGGTTGTATTACTACATATCCTTCTTATTTTTCTTTTAAACACATGCCAATAGTCACAGAACAGTTAAAACTATACCATTAAGATCTTACAGAGTTCCCTTTCCTCACTATTCTTTTCGTGACTCAGGTTATTTAAGTTGTTAGCGTTTGGCAGAGAAAGACAGCTATAGATCATTAGTTAATTTCCTTGTACACATATTTAAATTGTATAGAATTATTTTTCTGATCTTTGCAAGATTTCTTCCAACTTACTCAACTGTGATGTCTTCGTGTTTGCCCATGAAATACCACCATGATTCATGCATACTACCACTCCACTTTTCCTATGAATTTGTGTATCCACAAAATCCAGCTAAGCAGCACTGTTCACGTAAGAAATTAACACTTCAGTGATCACTATCTTAGTGGTGCAACTGTGATTGCCATAAAACTCCCATAGTGGGTCTTAAAAATACCAAAAAGATCAAAAAGCAGAAGTATAACTTGAAAAGCCTTCTATATTCATTCTTGCTTTGAATTCCGCAAAACATCCACTTCATAACTGTGAACAGAACACATTTTTCTTGCTGGTGTTTTACAGCATCTGGCACATGCTCACTGTACGTCTGAAAGCTGTGGTCTCACACTGACTCACCGAACAGGCTGGATACTGCAAACCGCACCAAGAAAAGTTGCAGGGACTGCTTTAGTTTGACATTCCCTAAGGCAGTGATTTGCAACTTTTGTTTGCAGACGCCTAGGTTCCCAGCAGTGGTGTAAACCCTTGTACCGCTAGTGACAGGCTCCTGACAGCTTGTTTTCCTCGTCACTTGTCACAGACCCTTGGGAATTAGTCAGACTCCCAGAATCCACAGACCACAGGATAAAAACTGACACTGCAGGTAACAGTGGCACATTTACGTTTTGAACTTGTTGTGGGCTTCTCATGAGGGCAGGCAAACAACTCCTTTACATGCTGTTTCCCTGACATGACGGGTCACTCGTCCCTTGGCATAGGCACTGATGCCAAGTGACTGCTCCGGAAGCTCAGCAGTGCCTGGGGAGACCACTGGGGCACGCAGCCCAGCATCCACTGCATGCTTTGGAGCAGAGATTTCTTCGTATTGCTCCCAGTCACCCGTGCATGGTGGTGACCCTCTCAGCTGCTCAGAGAAACAACCAGCTACGCTGAGCTGGACAGTCCTGATGGCTACAAGGACCAGGGAAGTGCTCTGAGGTTTACTTGCCGTTTGTATAATGAAGAGGACCGTTCCACAGAGCCGCAGGTATTTATTAAATCGAAGCTCTAAATACTGCAAAAGAGAAGAAAAAACAAATGTTTATCAGAACTTGGCACTATCGGTAGGACTACAGTGAAGCAATGAGCAATACAGAAAGGGCATAGTGTTTTTTTAACATTTTCGTGAATGGACAAAGTATAATTGTGACGGATATCTCTTTCAACTTCATTTGATATTTCTTCAGACCTCACTGCTAGGTAACCACACCTGAGCAGGTGAAACAGACATCAGCTAGCCAGTTACAGAGCCCCCCAAAAGGAAATTGGTGCTACACCGATGCCTCAGGGCACTCCATCGGCAGGGAGCTGCGCACTGGGACTTGGCAAAGACCAGCACCTGCTACGCACTCTGCAACGTTCACAACGACGTTCCAGCAAACAACAGAACCTGTTTGCATTGTGAAATCAGAGTGAAAAGAAAAACATTACAGTTATGCCTGAGCCTTAGTCGGTTTGGAAACTCCGGCATTATGTACATCCATCTAGACTGCTGAGAGAGGGCAGAAGGTCTTCAGTGGCCAGCAGTTTCTTCCTCCCACGGTAACCTCACCTTGTGCTGCCCAAGGCAGCTCACCATCTTCTACTAGTAAGTGCAAATTTAGCCTTTCTCAAAACAGGAATCTTTGCTTTAATGTCCAGCCTGGGAGCACACAACCTCTGAATGAGTTTGTCACACTGCAGGGCAGATTTTGTTCCACCCTCTGTCCTAACAACCCTCTGGGGCATGTGGTGGCACAAAAGGGATCTCCTTTACCTGCCAATCTGTTAATTTGACACAGACAAACACTGGAAAGTCTAGAGTACACACTCGTGTGGTGAGCATTTAAATTGTGATCTGTAAGCATGTTCATGACAAGAAGCAATGCTGAACCCCCAGATGGACATAAAATGTTGTATGATCTCTGAACTCTGTCCACAGATAGGTGTGTTACCCTCAGATTATCAGTGACTTTCTCGTGATAATTAACAGCCTTTAATGAGAAGGGATGTATTTTAAGTATCACAACTGAAAGGTCCAAAGATTAGTAGTTTAAAATGCACTGGAAGCCACCGGTCGTTTCTGTTATGGAATTCTTATCTAAATCTACTAATAGAAATCTTGTTTTCAGCCTTCAGTGCTGCAACGCCCCTGCTCAGTATAATAAAATACAAAAGACCAAAGTAGCTACCCAAGGACTTTCACCTGCATTGACGCCCCTTCTCTAACACCCTCTGTGAGGAAAGCAATTTGCCTCCAAATCTGCAGCTAGAAACCATCTTCCATGCAAGATCAAGAGGTTGCATGGACCTTCTGTGTCAGAAGAAAGCCCTGACCAGATGCTTCCTCACCCAAAAAGAGTCAAACTCAACCTGTGATGTCTCACCACCCCAGATTTCTTTGCACTGCTAGCTGTAGCTTAAGCTTACATTCTAGGCTGAAGACCAGTTCAGCCATAGTTCGGTGAAAGCAAAAAAAAAAAAACTTTGCAGACACAGAGCACTTGCTGACCTCACCGTTCAATGGAAATGACATTCACTGCTGCAGCAGGTGTCTCCCCAAAATCTCTAGGAACAGCACAGATGTATACTCTGCCAGAGGGGGACTTTTGTGGCTGCACTTAAGCTTAGAAGCCTACCAGGAGAGAGCATGAATTGAGAACTCTGGTTACTACGTTAGATGCTCTTGATTTTGGATGCGCTCTGTATGTCAGATGCTCTTGGTATATTAATTACACCTCATTAATCACACATCGCCACCCAAGCTGCATGAGGATTAAACCACCACTAAACTGAGTATCTGGAGGGAGGAAACAGATCAGGCACGGTGCAAAGCTCCTGAGCTGCGACAGCAGGGTGAGCATCTCCTCTCTGCAGAGGCAGTGTGGGCAGATCTGGGGACAGAGCGTGTTGCAGCCTGTCCTTGGGAGTGACAAGGGATACAGGGCGGCACGGAGTGCGGGGAGTTGTTGGGAAAGAGCGTGAGAGAAGACACAGAGAGAGCAGTCCTGAGAATGACCCCAGCTCCCTGAAGGCTGCGGAAAGGCTCCTTCTGCTCCCCCTTACCTCGTAGGTGCTGGTAATGCCCAGCCTGTAGAAGACAGGCAGGAAGATCTCAGCACTGCACAGCACCACCAGCGCGTAGGTGATGGCGAAGATGCAGAAGATGGCCCCGTAGCGGTAGATCTCGGCGGGGGTGCCCAGCACCGTGACAGCCGACATGAAGCTGGCGGTGAGGGACAGCGCGACGGGGAGGGCGCTCATGCTGCGACCCCCCATGAGAAAGTCCTTGGACGTCTTCTGCCCCCCTCCCGCAAACGCGTAGTAGATGCCGATGACAGCCGACACCAGCAGCATGGCCGCGAAGACCACGTAGTCCCACACGCTGAAGCGCCCCATGCCACCTGCCCTAGCGCCCGACGGCCTGACACAGACCCACGCAGGGCTTCTCCCCGGTGTTTTGTGTGTGTGTGTGTGTGTGTGTGTGTGTGTGTGTGTGTGTGTGTGTGCGGCGACAGCCGGGGCCGTGCCGCCGGGACAGCCTTATAGTGCCCCGGCGCCCGCTCCTCCCCGCGGCGGTGCGCGCCCCCGCCGAGCGGCGAGGGGCGGCGATCCCGGCGGCCGGGGCACGGCGCGCAGCTCCCGCCCGCCCCGCGCGGCCCTGAGGCGGGGAGGCGCGCCCCCGCCGCCCCGGTGCCCTCCTTCCATCCCTCCTCCCATCCCTCCTCCCATCCCTCCTTCCATCCCTCCTTCTTTCCCTCCTTCCTTCCCTCCTTCCCTCAGCCCCCACAGCCTCTGGGTTTCGGAGGGAAGGCAGCTCTCCCCGCGGGGTGGTGTCCCCAAGCTCTCTCCGTTAGGGCACTCCACCATCGCCCCACACAAAGACGGCGAGGATATGTTTTATTCCATGTGTTTTCTCTATGGGTTGAGCAATCCAGAAGGTAAGCTGCTGACTGGCATCTGTCGGCAGACTTGCCAAGGCTGTGTGGTAGGGAAGCCCCGCTGCCTGTGTTCCGCTCACGGAAGTGTTGCTCTCGCTCCTCAGCTAACCGCAGGTTCAAGAGTCAAAGTGCGCAGGGATATCGCAGATGGAGCCCCGTTTATCTGATACACAGGGTAATGCACCAAAACCATCTGTGGGATTTCAAGGCCAGGGATGTTGTGCGGTGGAGATATGTGTCCGCAGCTAGCAGCACATCCAGGACTAACGCAGCCGACACTACATCTGGCCACCATGCCATGTGTCAGCAGCCCCTGAGGGGGGACTGAGGTGTAAGGATGGCCAAGCTGGGCAGCTGCACGCCTTGCAGCAGGGCTCGGCTGCTTTGCACAGAGGCTTTCAGGCTTCCCCTGTGCTTTGGCAAAGTGCTCCGCTGGAGGCAATTTCCTGGCACGAGATGGCACCAATTTGAGGATAAAAATCCCAGAGTTTCCTTTTATGGCTCTTTCCTGCTCAACCTTGCCCTGCTCTAATCTACAGCTGGGTTCGCTGGAAGTGGTTTTTGGTGCAAATTCTCTGGGTTCAGCACAGGGCATGCCCTCCTGCCTGAATCTGACCAATTTGGGACCGTTTCAGCAGGCTTCTTCCCTGCAGCAGACAAATGATTGACCAGACACCCGACAGCCAGCCCAGCTCACAGAGCTCATTTATCTCCTTGGGAGTTCTGCATCTGGCATGCCATTTGCAGGTATTTCTGAGTGCATGTTGGAAGCAGAGGGTGCAGGTGGAAGGCTGGGCTGGCAGGGCTGTTAGGCTGAACTGTGCTGCTGTGAAATCGTGTGTGAGCTGACCTGGCCTCTAGACACTCATCTGGGAGTGTAAGTGTCCCCGAACATACAGAAGCCGGCCACTGTGGTGCAAGCGGCATGTCCTAATCTCACCAGAGCAGGTGAGGGCGTCTCTCTCTGGCCCAATTCCTCTGTAATTACTTATACAATGAGTAACAGCTTCCAGATGGCCTGCTGGGAGAGAACAAGAAAGAAACTTACCCTGTACCCCTACCAATTAGGCTATTGAGCTATTGATTACCTTAGGTGGTTGCCGTAGTGAGGTTGTTGCCCTCATTTGCTGTCAGCTTTTGACCACATGGAAAATGAGAAACCTTGCCAGCAAAACCTTAGTGAAATCAGCACCTTCCCACACAGTGCAATGAACTGGTGTTGACCAGCATAAATATCTGATTTCAAAAAACATGAGCCACATTCATGCAGAAAGGACAGCCTTCTGCCCAGATCCATGGCTTGTACTGCTCAGAGCTTGGTGTTAGTTGCTTGCACTCTTCAGGTGTTAAGTTGCTCAAACCATTCAAACAATAACACGTATTTAAAGTATTAACTGCACAGGATTAATACAGTTTTGATTCTACTTCTTTATCATTTTTGACATAATGTAAACACAGCAAGCAATAACATGTATTGGAAAACAAACCGTGTTTCTTAACTGAAACGCAAGCAGTGCTATAAGGAAATACATCACACTCAGTGGTTTCAGGTGGCATCTTTGATTCTTTTATAGGAGTGTTATGCAAATTGTCTTTCAAATGTCATCATGAACGATATGGCAAGCGAGACTGGATTCTCCCTTTGGCATGTTTCCATCTTAGGAACCAGCAGAAAAGCTGTGTGACACCCATGTCCTAAATCACAGCAAGTGGACCCAAAGAACAACGCTAAATGTTTTTCGTCTGGATTTTTTCTCACACAGAATCAAATCAGTTCCATGGAACACAGTGGACTTGTGCTGTGTAGCAGAGAACAGTGTGTTTACTTTTTCTCATGCTACAATAGATATTTAAACGTCTTCCAAACTCAGAGAGTGTATTTCATTGTTTTCTTGTAATACCTGGCTCCATCTCCACGAGCTCTGATGTGCCCCCCTCACCTCACTGTGACTCTGCTCTTGTGACAGCCACTGTCAGCAGTAGAATTTTGTGTTTAATAATGGGAAGCGTGAGATTCACATCCCTCTGGCATCTTCAATTTTAAAAAGCTGTGAACAAACCCCAAACCAATCTATTGGGTCCAAGCAATACCTTCTTTGTGCTGGGAAGGGCTCGTTTCCATCACCGGACACGGCTGTGAGGAGTCACTGGAAGTGTCTGTGAGGTTGGGAAGGACAGTCCCTCCCTACTGCTTGTCACATGGATAGGCATGGGTAGGAGATCAGTGGGATGGGTTTCCCTCTATAGACAAGAGACAAGAATATCAAGCCCTGCGCTTGATGTACTGCCCACCTGTCTGAACTGACTTGTGGAAATACACTTTGAGGGATTCTCCTGCTCATAGGCACAGGCAAAAGCTACTGCAAGTGAGGTAGGAAAGCACTGGAGGCTTGATGATGCTGCTCAGCAGTGCTGTGAGGCTCTTTGCAATTTGCCCTGAAGCTTGGGATCCCTCTGACTTCCCGTGATTCTGTTCTCGAGGATGCAGTTTCAGGCTGTGTGGGGCTCAACTGCACCTACAGCAGCAGCGCTGAGGTTGCAGATGATGTTCACACCAAGCAACAGTCCTGTGTAGTGCAAGGGCTGGTTTCATAAGTCTGAGCTCTGTTCTCCTCTGCTTACACAGAAATCTGTTTGGAAACCTTCCCAGAGAATGACTTGGTAAGATAAAAAAATAATTTCAAAATGAAAGCTGCAAAAATTAATGTTGATAAGGAAAAAATGTTAAGTTTGGTCTTTTCTGGGAACAGGGTGTTATGATTTATCACTTGGAAAAACTCTATTTTTGTTTGGATAAGTTGCTTAGGTAGTGAAAGGCATGGGTCATGCCCTCTGTGTATACATACGTGTATGTAAATGGAGGATGTTTGCCCATTCTCTGGTAACCATCAAACACCACGACCAAATTTAACAGAGGGGTGGAGGCCTCAGAGGTAATAAGGTGCTTCCAGTTTTATCAAAGTAGAGGGGCAGGAAAGAGACATCCTGTAAATGGACTTGTTGAAAGGAAGACTGCATCAAGAACTGAGCCTCTGTTAGATAATAGTGAAACCATATGAGAGAAAGACCTTAAAAATACCCAACTACAGGCAAAGCTCCTCATCGTCTTAAGAATGTACTCCAACTAACACTGAGAGCTGTGGGGATCCAGGTTCCATTTACTCCTCTGTTCATGGAGCTAACTGCTTAATTTCCCTTTGGTCATCATTATTAGCAATAAAATATCAAATTAGACAGTTTGATTTCTCTCCCAATGCAATGGTTCTAGTCAAAATCTCTTTACACCTACCTGAAGGGCTCTCCAAACTACCTGAAAGAAGGTTGCAGCCAGAGAGGTGTTGGTCTCTTTTCTCAGGTGACAAGTGACAGAACACAAGGAAATGGTCTCAAGTTGCACCCAAGAAGGTTTAGATTGGTATAGGATGAGGAATTTCTTCCCGGAGAGTGTGGTCAGGCATTGGAATGGGCTGCCCAGGGGAGTGGTGGAGTCCTCTTCCCTGGAAGTATTTAGGAGGTGTGTGGACATGGCACTAAGGGGCATGGTGTGGTCATGGGACTTGGGAGGGTAAGTTGATGGCTGGACTTGAAGGTTTTTTCCAATCTCAGAGATTCTACGATTCTGTGAAAACGCACTTCTTATATTTCTAAAAGATTTTTTCCCAACAAATTTAATAAAATGTACAGCATTCATTTATCACCTTGAAAAACCTGTTGGGATTTTGGTGTCATAGAAGTTCATTGCTGATGGTAGTTTTACATATCTGAACACCAGTTAGTGTTTTGCTCCACTCTAATCTCTCCTGTTGCTGTGCTTGTCCATGCTGTTGCTTTGAATGGCTGAGCTCGGTACAGCTAGTTACCTGACTGCCATCATCATTGGCCTTGCTTCCCCTGATTTAATGGGACCCTTAGCAAATTTTTCCATGGTGTTATCAGTGGTGTTCTTAGCTGTCCAACTTTTTTTTTTTTTTTTTTTTGGTCAGGTCTTCTGTTAATAGTGTATGGACATTAAAGAATGACATGGAAAGTAAGTGGATTTTGAAGAGCAGTATCGTCATCCACATTCACTGTGAAATTTGGATGAATTCCTTAGGATCAGATACAGCCATGTGGCACCTGTATTTTGAGCACTGAGGCTTTCTTGTACAGAGATTTCCGCAGTTGTCACCTGCTTATTTCTAATTACTAGAGTACATTTCCAGAAATATTTCTGGAAACTTATATCCAACTAGCAGGATTTCCAATACTAAAAGCACAGGATAGTATGTTTGAAAGTCCCTGTTACGCACACTGTGCACTGTGTGCAATAGCAAGAATGTGGTGCAATTAACATTTTGAGGCAAATGTTATGCCTCAAAACACCACCATAAACAAAATATTAAAAGTTAAATATTTCAAGAAGCATAGTTCCCTAATTCTATTTCTCTAGCATTTCCAAACCTCTTTCTAAATTTTCAGAGGCTAGGTTTGCAAAAGGAGGATAAACTTAAGACCCTGATTATTGTTACCCTGAGTAACAACTTGATTGCTTGAAGTGTTTGTCCTCTCATGTTTAGCTTTAGGACACAGAAGAGAGATGGAGTGACTTCCAGAGAAAGAGACCAACAGAGGCAGGGCATCCCTGCCCATGGCAGGCAGATTGGAACTAGATGACCTTTCAGGTCCCTTCCAACACAAGCCATTCTATGATTTCATTCTAAGAGCCAGAGAGCTGCATTAAAGTTGCAGAAATAAATCAAGTTCCCATTGACATTTTGAATGAAACCTCCTTGGCTGTTTGTTTTTTCTATTTTGCATTTAACAGAAATGTGAACGAATGCAATTTGCAAGCAAAATGATTTAAACGTGAATGCTTAATGGTCCTGAGAAGAAAGCTTGAGGTTGTGTAACCCCTAATACCAACACACCTTTTAAAATCAACAGGCAGTGCCTCAGGATTGAAGGAAGTAGTTAAGTTAGCCATGAATGCTGAGTATTCAAATCTGACTGATTTGGAGCCTATAGTTTATTTGCTAGAGAATTCTGCTTTTCAATTTAAAAGAACAAATTTCACAATTTATTTGTGTACTGTTCATGCAGCGAGATGTGACATGCATAATTATTTGCTCAAGAGAATAATTAGTTTGGGAATAAAATTTTGGTACAGATGTCCCTTCTTTAACTGAAAAGGATAAATAAGTTACATGCTTGAACTTTATTCTCATGGCTTTGGGATCTTCTGTTTATCTAAGGTGTTCAATTTTGCATCAACAGAATTACAATTCAACTAGTTTGCTTACTCGCAGTTAATGTATGAGAAAGGGCTGTCGAAAGTTCACCAGAATGATCAAGGAAAATTGATTTTGTTTCTGAGTAGATCTTTTCTGAATTTCCTTGTTTTATTTCTGTTGTTTTCCCTTTTTCCACTACTTGCTATCCAAATGATCTCTGTTCACATGTCCTAGCTGCTGTTATTTTGAGATGTGTTTGCTCTAGGTACACGATGTAGGTACTGTGGTTATGCAGCTCAGCTCCCTGTGTTTCCTCTCTAACCAGTGCAGGGAGACAGCCTCTTCAGAAAGAAACTGCTTGCTGCTTTGATATGTTCCCTGGAGGAACTTGTCTCTTCCTCTTATCTACAGAGGAAGCTTCTGAAAATGAGCCTCCTCACCCTGGCACTTAAGAATACTCTGAAAAATGTTCCCTGTCACTATCCCAGTGCCCTGAGTAGCTCTTCTTTTTGATTATTTTGATGTATTCTTCCATTCATACTCAGGAGTGTCTTTCACCAATTCTGGCATCTCCCTTGTTATCTACTTGCCGTCCTTCTTTGTAATTCCTAGTGCTAAAGCCTCGTGCTCCCTCATTCCTTTCATCCCTTCATCTTCTCTCTTTCTCTTAGCCCAAACATTTCTTCTGCCAGAATCCCTTCTTTTTGAACCTCAGTCTTAAGAGGCATTTCCCCCCAAATTGCTGTTTGCTATTCAGTTCATTCCTCCATTTTTCAAGTCTCTCTAAGAGCTGACTGCCTTGCCTCTCTTTAAACCTCTTTTTGATCCTCTCCAGTCCCTCTTCTACTCTCTGCTGAGGCTGCCCATGCAGGAGATCACAGATGCATACACCACTTGCAAATGTTTCAAGGCAGTTACACATATTTGAACCAGCTCTCTGTGTTTATCTAATTTGCTTGTCAGACATCCTCAAAGATGTAATCATCACCAAATGCAGATCAGAGAGGAGGTTTTCCCTTGGGTCCAAGGGAAAACAGCTGTCTGCAGCTGTTGGCTTATTTAATTCATTTCTTCTGTTTTCCTCCAGAATACGGGACTCATTGCACCCATTTCTGGTACTGTCTGGACGTTTCAAATAGCAAGTTCCCATCAGTTTGGAGAGCAGAGATACTGCCAGCATCCTTGGTCTCTCCCAGTATCCTGTGGGGCCACACCACAGTTTTTGTGGTCTCTTGTACTGCAGCCTTATGGCTGTTGCAGGATGCTGGTGAGTGGTGAGTGAGGTGTGGAGGGCAGAAAGCATGATTTTCACGACCAAACTCCATGGGAGTGGGACTTTATAAACCCAGCACACTGGGACTTTTACAGTGAATGTTTCTATTATTGTAGTGTGTTGGTTTTCAGTGTTGGTATGCATTCAAATAGACTATTGAAGTTTTTTTGATGAAAATAAGGATGTGGGCTAAGGCAAGGGGGAAGAAACAGTAACTTTAACATGCATTTCTGAAGATGCAAGAAAGTGTAGTTCTGATCCTATGCCACAAAACCCACATAGCTTCTGCACAAGCAGGTTAATACCCATTGTGTAAATGTCATGTTATAGTGTTAACACTTCACAAATCATCAAATGTGATGATGCGCAAGGAATCACAGAGGTAGAAACGGCAGTTTAGGAGGAGCACTTTGGTAACAGGTGGGTTTAAGGGAATCCATCTTTTCACTCAACAGGTCCTCTGTATCTGTACAGTAGCTTTAGCTGATCACCATTTGAAGAGAGCTTCTTTCATTTTGCTTCAGAATAGGCACTTGTGGAGCACCTGCAAACTGACCTTATAAGTATTGATGCCATATAATATATGGCACCATGTAAGTATTGATTGTCTTCCACTGGCTAGGACCACTAGGTCAAATGCAGCTGTCCATGCAGCAGATAGCCGTAGCTGGAGAGATGCACTGCGCCCTTGTGTAATCAAGCTGCTTACCATTACAAGCAACGAGGACTTCATGTGCCTCAGTGTCATCCTTTTCCTCACTTGGAAGGTGATGTCATGACAGTTTTCTGTTTCTGAAATGCCAATCTCCACATGGATATCTTTCACACAGGGATCTATCATTTTAGTGCATGTTACATGTATCACTTGCTTTAATGGCTCCTATTTGATTCAGACCCACAAGTCAGTATTAGAAGAAGCAGCAGTGTCCAAAAGCATATTTAAGGTTACTGGAAAAGATGAGACAGCCTTGTTTCTTTCCTTTGAGTTATCAATATGCCTGCAGTCAGAGCATTAATAAAGTTTTGCATTTCGTTTTCCAGAGATAATCATTTTCCAAGCAAAGCAGAGTTGTATCTGCTATATAGTTAAGAGCACACACTTGAGAAGTCTCTGAAAGTCCTACTGCTTTATGTCTAGGGATGTTGTCTGGAAGTAATTGATTATGGTGGCAAATCCTTCTTCTTCAGATCATGTGGGATTTTGGAAAACAGGCCAAGAGTCTAGCCTTTTTTTTTTCTAGCTTGTATAGTCCAATGCTGGAATTTTCTCATGAACATCTATGATTTCAATAGCTGATGAAAATCTCCTGACACACTGGAAGTGGCAAGAAGGGCTTTGTATCTCAATGTTGTGTAAATTCTTCCCCTTCTCCAAGCTACCCTCAAATATTTCACCAAGCAGTACACACCAAAATCAGAACGTTTAACTGAGGTTCTGTCTTCATTGGTACCTGAGAGCAAAATGAGAGCTGCATGAACATAGCTCAAGCTGCAAACAAGAATAAATAAATGAATAAATAAATAGCCCGAACCTCTAATCTAAGTACCTAAATTCTGGACCCATCTTGTATGAACCAGGTGTATGCAGAGACATGAAGAATAGCATCATTTATTTTGTATGTTATCTTCTATTCAGTGGCAGGAACATGCTGTTCTTTTCAGTAACAAAATGCTGAGCCTGGCCTTATTTACCCCTGAATGCTATGCACAGCTGACTTTGCAAGTTTGAAGGCAGAAACTATTTGAGAAAGGGTACTTGATCCCATCCTTCTATCAGTTCATGTTTTCCACTCAAGAACACTGGCTTCTCAACATCCTTGTGACATGAGTACTGTTTTCAGCAGGGACACTGCTGTTCTGGATTATTGATTTATTATTTCTCCAGTGGCCTTTTACAGATAAAGGATCCAATAAAGACAGAGAAAAAAAAAAAAAAAAAAAAAAAAAAAGAGAGGGCAAAAAAGAGTAAGAAAAATTGTATGTGAAAGGTGGCAATTATTTTGAGGGAAGCATTCCCCTGTGCGTACCTGTTTTTAAGAGATCTTTACCATTTTCCGTCTTCCTTGGTTTGGAAGGTTGGACTCTACCTTAAAACATAATGTTGTGATCTCACCCCACCCAGTTCCTCACCTTACGCTGTAGCTTCAAGCTACCAAACAATGAAGAGGGATTTGGCGTTCGGGGGAAGGAGAAATCTGGCAGCATACTCAAATTTACTACTAAGCTTTATGCTTTGTTCCTAGACATGCCAAATATCCAGGTTTCAGGTCACTTGTCAGAAATCTGAGCTAGATTGTAATCAGATGTTTAGATGTCCCAGACAGCTAACAGACAGCCTGAAATCTGGACTGTCTCTGTCAGACCCAGATGCCCTTCATTCTAGTAGTGAGGGAAAAATACAGGAGACAATTCACATCATTTCTTTGAGAAAAGACTCCATCCTCCCTACTCCTTTGCCTTTTTGTGTCCCTTGCTTTGTGGATCCTGCGCCTGTTGTCCCTGTTGCTGTCAACAAGGCTGAAGCCGGTTCTGATGCTGCCATTGTTACAAAGCAGTGGGATAAAGAGCAACAGCACTGTAATCCCTTCCTGTCTCAGGGCCATCTGTATAAATGTTGTCCATGCAGAAATCAGGCCCTTCTTCTTTCCAACACAAATTATACTACACTTTCTTCCCCATCTCAAAAAAAAAAAAAAAAAAAAAGTGTGACTTCCTACTGGACAGAAATGTTGGAACAGTACTATTTGGCATGAAACAAAATTGTGCCAGGAATTGTGTTAACGATTAATTGATCTGGATGATCCCTGTGCTCTGGCACTATTCAGTTTACTTCCAGAGATGGAGCTAGAGCAGCCCACCTGCTCCAGGTCTGCAGCAGAAACCTGTCTAGCAATAGAGGAGCCACTGACCTAGATGCCTTGAAGGGCTGAGTCATGTTGTTGGTGCCCCCTTCCATGACAGAAGGCTCTAAATTCAGGACATTTCAGGGATAAATGTTTCTCCCCTAATTCAAATAGAAATCTGGGATCTGTAGTCCAGTTCCTAGTTCAAAACTCTCTTTGATCTGCAAACCTAAATGTAGGTGAAATTCTCCTCAGGACTCAGCCAGCATTGACCTGGAGTTGCACTATTTACAGAATCTCTGTGCTCCAGGCATATTAGAAAAAAATGTGGCCAAACAGTTCCACCAGTTTGCAGAACAGGATTCCAGTATCTTGTCTGCTTTGTTTTTGAAAATGCAAGTGCTTTCGACCATATCCCACATAACCTTGTGGGGTTTTCTTCTGCAAGACAAGGCAAAATGCCAGCTAGAACCTGAGGAGGAAACTGGCAAAGAAAAAATGTCCTTGTGTTTCAAAGGGCTCTTCATGCTTTCCAGACAAATTAAAAATAAATAAATAAAAATCTGTTTTCATTAGTTGTATAAGTATTCCAAAGATATCATGCACCTGTATAACTTGTAATCAGACCCATGCCAGCCTCCCCCTCACTGAGGATCTCAGAGAGATCCTGTGATGCAGTGGGATTCCAGCCATGTGGCACACAAACTGTGCACCCCAAGTTGTTCTGTGGGGCAACTCAAAACAAAGGGAAGGAGTTCTGGGATCACAAGCAAGGCAGGTAACTCTTACCGCTTCAAAACTCCAGTAACCTATTTAGTGTCTTAAATACTGATTGAAGAATCTTTGGGCATTCAAGCTTGGAAGTAGTTAGATGCAATTCAGAGATGTTTCTGTAAATCTATTTCAACTGAAGGGCATTCAGCAGGGTCAGCTGCAAATACATATAATGAGGTCATCTAGACTACACTTCTAAGGCATGATTTGTTTTATTCTAACATGGATTATTTAAATACAAGAATGTGTCTAGATCTCCTCTGAATAAAAAAGGGAGTCTAAAGAGACAGACAGGTACATTGTAAATGTTGCAAACTGTGCAAGAGGAATTCTGTGAGACCCGACTGAGTTAAACACTGAGGTATTTCATCCAAATTACTATTATTAGTCTAAATTGACAGTGCTGATTTAAAAGAACAAACAAACAAACAAAAAGACAACCTGGAAGCATAGCACTGACTCAAGGTAAGATGCATTTCCAGAGGACAAACATGCTTTTGGGTCTACACAGTGGTTCTTGCTCTAGCTGAGTCCAGCAAATAAATTTTGGACAGTAGGACTAAAAAGCCCAGGAATGGAGAAGACAATAGGAATCCTAGACTGGTTCCAGAAGTGCTGCTATATTACTGTCAAGCTGTAGACCACAGCAAGTGACTGAAGAAGTTAGATCTGCATAGGTGACTACTTTGATAGACACACACGTGCTGTTTTAGAAGTTTCCACTACGTGCCTCTGCAGGTATTACTACCAATAAACCATCACTCTTCAGAAGGCCATCTGCTTGCCGTTAGCATGGCTTTCTGAAGGAGAGACTGTTTGACAGCTGGGCCTGCCATATAATCACAGGGTGTTGGAGCTGGGGCTTGCCCAAAGGTGAGAGAGTTGCATCTCTTCCTGGAAATGTAAAGGATTAAGGCCTGAGGCACTGCAGTCAGAAAGGAGTTCCTGTAGGCAGGATGTCGTTAATTTAGATGTTGCTCATGCAGAAGCAGACAAGGGATCTTCTGTGTCACTGAACCCTCCCAGCTGAATTCAGTCCTGCTACGGCCACACTGGTTTCGGTACCTGAGCTACTCCCCAGAGGCTCACTCAGACCTATCCCCAAGCACTATATTCACAGTGCTGGCTGAAGTGCAGCCCATCAGTTCTTCAGGCAGTTCTCAAGCACATCAGTGGTTGCAGGGCTAGCCAGGCTCATTCTTCTGCAAAGTTGCCAGCCTACAAACATAAAATAACATTTGTAATTTTTTAAACTTCCCCTACTATCTTTTATTATTGTTGGTGATTTGCCTTTTCTGCAACAGGCAGAGCACATCTGAGCTCTTGTCCCTCATGCTTTCCATGGGTGTTAGAGCTGATTCTTACCCCTGGATGATTTTGGAGTCCATGCATCCCAGGAATTTGCACAACTCTTCAAGATGCTATTTATAACAGAAAAAAAGAGATCTTGTGGGCTGTTTTTCACAAGTTCACAATAAATGTATGAGGAGTATATTAGGAGAATTTACTAACCCTAGCCAGAGAGGTATTTGTACACTTAAACAGTGGCATATTGGTGGCTAAGCTCTTCTGTGGATCTAGACCTGTCCACTTGCTCATAGCTGCACATTGCCATGGAGGTATTTGGGTTGACGGCATTAAAGCCAAACTTCTCAAATTCCAGTGCCTAAATTAGACATTCTCTTCCAACTCAATGCAAATGCCAGCAGTCCTTATTTATTTGTTTGTTTGTTTGTTTGTTCCCATAGAATAGCAAGCTCCAAAACCTGTGGTTCTTTGGGAGCAGGTGCTGAAGTGAGCACGCTCTCCTGCCTGTCCAGATGGCTATCGTATTAATAGCTTATTGCCTGCCCCTGGGCAGCTTTTCTGGATACACCTGGCAGCACTTAACCTGTCAGGTCTGTTCAGAGCAGTGGGTCCCCACGTGCACTTCAGCCATGCTCAAATCCAGCCTGGTGGCTTGCAGAGTAACTGCATGCCTGGTTGATCGGGGTGGCCTCGAGCTGCCTCTAACAAGCAGGGCAGGCAGGCTAGGGAAAGGCAAGCTGTCCAGCCCTGTCAGCTGCCTCACGAGATGACACACACAGCTCCGGGCTGCTCATAACACATCTGCCCAAACCAAAGCTTCAACCAACTTCCAGTTCACCTCTTATCTCCCTAGCCCACACTTTCTACCTCCACAATTGCAACCACAGCCAGAAGCTCCCACAGTCCCTGGTACTTCTGTGAGCACAGCAGCACACAATGATCAGTAGTACAAAGTTATTTGTGAGGCATTAGTTTGCACTTACTTTGCCTGGGATTTTTTTGTTTGTTTGTTTGTTTGTTTTTCCCTGAGTTCTGGACAAAAGTCTACCAAAAGCAGTGGGCATAGCTGTGTGATGACCAAGTGAGGCCCTGATCAGGCCTCACCTGGAGTACTGTGTCCAGTTCTGGGCTCTCAGCTACAAAAAAGACGGGGATCTCCTGGAAAGAGTCCAGCAGAGGTCCACAAAGATGATATGGGGCCAGGAGTATCTCCCCTATGAGGAAAAGCTAAGAGACCTGGGTCTATTCATCCTTGAGAAGACGGAGAGGGGATCTTATCAAGGTTTATAAATGCCTTAAGTGTGGGAGACAGAGGGATATGGCCAACCTCTTTTCAGTGGTTGGGGGGACCGGACAAGGGGCAATGGCCACAAAATGGAGCACACGAAGTTCCACACCAATTTGAGAAAGAACTTCACGATGAGGGTGATGGAGCACTGGAACAGGCTGACCAGGGAGCTTGTGGAGTCTCCTTCTCTGAAGATATTCAAGGCCTGTCTGGACACATACCTGAGCAACTTGCTCTAGGGAATCTGCTTTGGCAGGGGGGTTGGACACAATCATCTCTTGAGGTCCCTTCCAGCCCCTACAATTCTGTGATTTTATCCCCTGCCATCATTGCTTAGCTGACAGTTGCATCCATCGACCTAGAACCTTCTCCCTGCTTTAATAGAATGGCTTAGGTCCCCACCTCCAGGGACGAGGCTTCTCTGGGCAGCCTGTGCCTCACCACCTTTACAGTGAAGAATTTCTTCCTAACATCTAATCTAATCTAATCTCCCCTTTTAGTTTAAAACCACTCCCCCTTGCCCTATCACTGTCTGCCCGTGACAGTCTGTCGCTATTTCCCAAAAACAGAGGCGGGCCGGAGGAGGGGGAACTCGGGCCAAGCTCCTCCGGGAGCCGCAGGTCCTGGCCAAGGCAGCGACACCCCCTCGGCTGCGGGGCGGGCGGGACGCAGCCAAACCCCGGCCGGAGCCAGCCACAGCCCCGCTGCCCGCCCCTTCCGCCCGCCCCTTCCTCCTCCTCCTCCTCCTCCTCGTTCTCCTCCTCCTGCTCCCGGCAGCCCCGGCCGGCATGGCGGCGCCCAGAGAGTAGCGCTGCACGTGTGGCCGCCGCCACCATGCCGGGCAAGCCCCCGGCCCCCAAGTCGGGGAACACGTACCGGGTGAGCGCCCGCCTCGCCGGGTCGCTAGGGTTTGGTACCGGGGCGGCGCTGCCACCTACACGGAGCTGGGGGGGGGGGGATTACGGGCCTGAATTTAGCCTTAGCAGCCGCTGGGCATCTGGGTAAAGGTGGCTGAATTTTCCTGCATCGCTTTCACCGTGTTTTGGGGACACATGTCCCCAAGGGCTCCCTGTGCCGGGCCCTTCGGTGCACCAGCAGCAGCCTGCGGCTCAAGGTGTTGCGGGGTGGGCTTTTAATTCTTCTCTTTGGTTACGAACGCCCTCTCCCCCTTCATTGGTACTGTGAGCTCTTTTTTTTTGCTTTCAGATTGGGATTGAGGTATTTACAGATTGATTGGTGCTATTTTATAGTCAACCTCCAGAAGCGGGTTCTTTGTAATGCGTGTGCTATTAAGAAAGTCTTCCTAAGTTGTCAGAACAGAGCAAAAACATGTATGTCCATTTGTTTTACAGTTTCTCACCTTTTCGGAGCGCCTAAGTAATGTTAACATTGACATTATTCACCGGATTGACAGAACTGGAAGCTATGCTGAGGTGAGAAAAGCGACAGCAGTCATGTTCTGCAAGAGGCCCTCTGATCACAGCACAAGTAGACACACTCCCTGAAATACTCACTTAAAAACTTCTCTTGGGGAGGGGAATTAGAAAAAGGAGTTGCTCATGGAAGAGTTGCCTTTTCCAGGGCCTCATTTCCTGCTTTGTTCCCCTTTTCTTCTTGAAACATTTCACAGTATTGCCATAGAGACTCTTTGACAGCATCATCCTGGTGGGTTCCATGTAGCTCCTGGGCCTCTGAGCGTGGAAGACATGGCTCTGACAGCAGTTCTAGGTCCAGCTCTGCAAAGACTTAAGGATGCTGAGGAGTTACAATAGTCATAGCACATGCATGTCTTTATAGATCATTAAAAGGTCATCCGCGTGTCCTGTAGATCATCACCATGAATGCAGTGCTTAGCAGGTTATAGCCTCCGGGCCAGCTGGGTTGTTTTTGTGAATTTCCCATTCAATAGCTGTAATGATGCCAAAAGAAATCCCAGAGCATTTGTGCTGTGTGCTCACAGCACAGTTCAGCATCTTAGATTATCTAGGCCAGTCAATGGAAGTCTAGAAAGCAGTTATGTAAACGAGTCCTATCACCAGAAAATATTTTCAAATGTTTTTTGAATATAGAAGCAAAAGTCTTATTTTCAGGTAAATTCCAAAGCATCCTTTGAAGTGAAGTCATCACAACTTTAAAAAATATTCTTAAAATGTTTGAAGCACTTGATAGTTCTTTTCATTAGAACGTCTCATCTTTACAGGCTGTTTTCATAGGAGTTGACAAACTGTTATTTTGTCTTTATTTTGACAGGAGGTTGAAACCTACTTTTTTGAAGGACTACAGAAATGGAGGGAACTGAACCTTACTCAGCATTTTGGTACCTAATTTTTATTTGTTGATGTTGCCCTAAACTGTAAAAATACATTTCTTCTGCATCCAGAGCCTCCTGGGAGATTTTCTGTTGTTCAGGTTTTGTATTGGGCTCTGGAGAGCTATTAGCTTTTAGCATCCTTCATGTTCACCAGGAACTGGACTAGAGTTATCATGGTTTCTTTTTTGTGCTTTGAACAGTGCAGTTCTACAAGGAAGTGGCCAACAAATGCCAGTCCTTCAACCAGCTGGTCTATTACCAGAGTACTGTTGTGCAGAGCTTGAAGACACATTTGCAAGTCAAAGGCAGTCTTGCCTACCAACCCTTGTTAGAGTAAGTACTTGTTAACAAAATATAGTCAGAAATCTGAAGGTATTACAAGTAATTCAAGTTCTGTTGTAAGTGTTCTTTTTCTTTATTGTACATGAGGAAAGAAGTATAGCAATGAGATGCACAAAATGGGATTAGATAATTGGCATTTATCTTATAGAGCTTCATGGTCTTAAGTCTTAAAAAAAATAATAAATAAAGGAAGAAAACTATGACAAGGCAAGCAAATTAGCATGAGCGCCTCCTGAGTGTCAGACAGAAATTAATGTGCTTTGGTTGGCATGGATTGTCCATATCTTCTTGTTTAATGTTACCTATTTGAAGTATTTTGAATTTTCAAACTTGCCGTTCACAGCTGCCTAATAGATGATACTTAAAGTGAGAAGCAAGAGTGATGCTGTCTGTCTTTCCAAAGAGATTGTGCTAGATTGCAAACAATGCTTGTCTAGGTTCTTATTGGTTTATTTTAAAATAAACTAACACTGTATTTTCTGAAACAGTCTAGTGGTGCATCTGGCTCGAGATCTCCAGGCTGATTTCTATCCTCACTTCCATGACTTCTTCCTGGCCATCACCAATTTACTGGATACGCAGGACACAGAGTTGCTGGAATGGGCTTTTACCTCTCTTTCCTATCTCTACAAATACTTGTGGAGATTGATGGTGAAGGACATAAGTAACATTTACAGGTAAAGGCTGTATTTAATGTCTGCCTTGATCAGCTGTTATTAAATGCTATAGGAATGCCAGTTCCAGACAAATATCTGGCTTAATGCTTCAGTATATAATTGTTAGCGTGCTTTCTCTGCTTTCTGAAACAGACTGTGAGCTGTGTTATCATATGCAGCTCCTTTGAGATCCTCCTGACTTGCACAGGCACTGTATCGGAGGAGGGGAATTGGTTGGTCTGCAGTTTTGAGTGCTTGGCCCTCTCTTCTCCTGGTGTGGTGGTGATAGGAGAGGAAGCAGGTACCTCAGCTGGGTAGACAAAACTCAGAAAGACAATGACAGTTTAAACAAGTCTAAATTCAACACAGGTCTCTTGGGTGCCTGTCAAGTACCTCAGTCATATTTGTATCATTTCTGTTTTTCCAATTGCAGACTCCTTGAGTTAATGACATTAAATGGATTCCTTTGAGTCTTTAATTGCTGCTGTTGCAGCATTTTTCCCTTTATGTGCTTCCCTTCTTCCTGTCTGTTTAGTGAAAAAGCAGACAAGCAGTGCACAGTTTTGTATGCTGTGAAACTCTTTGCCATAGGATGCTGTGCATGTAGAAGGTTGGCATAAGCTCAAAGGAAAACTGACCAAGTTTGAGGGAATTTCCAAATGCATAGGAACCACTTCTGGTTTGAGAAGTCCTTGAGCTGCAGGTGGCTAAAAGCTGTTTTTGTATGTGCTTGCCCTGTTTTTAAACTTTTCCCAGGCACCTGCTCCTGGCTGCTGCTAGAGACTGAGTACTGTGCTGGATGAACCTGTGGTCTGACCCACTATGACTGCTTGTTCAATCTTATGCTACTCTGGTAGCGTTTTGTTTTTTCTTTTTGTCATAGTCAGTGGGTCCATGTTGCTTCCTACTAGAAGTCTTCTGTCTTTCAATTCAGAACAGATGGAGCAAAAGATGGGTTACAGATTTCTTCCCCAACCCAGCAAAAGTTGTCAGGCATATTGCAAAAACATCTGTTTGGCTGTGAATCTGAGGCACCACTCTCTGCACTTAACATGTGCTGAGCCACCTGTAACCATTACTGATATTTACCAGAGAACTGCAAATACTTGTCACCCCTCTAAATTGTATCTTTGGAAAATTTACATGCACAAGAGAACTTGTTGGCTCAGCTGAAGTAGAAATCTGGTATATCAAATCAGCTTTGTTTTCACTTAGTGCTGCTGAGTGTTATCTGTTGAAAATCTTGATGCTGCAATTGGATCTGTGTGGATCCAGAACTGTTTGAGGTATCTAGTCTGCAGCTTAAGTAGTCTGGTGTTACCATTTGATCTTCTTTCCAAGACTCTTCTTTACACTGGGAGGGTGGGAAGGAATGGAATTGAGGAAGGTATTTGCCCTCTTTAGGACAGATTCTTGGTGTTTGTAAGACGTGACAATGTAAACTGCAAACATATTTTTAAAAACAATTGGTGGTAATTATTGCACTCCCTTTAAGACAGTTTATTATTGTGTGTCTTTGTAGCCTGTACAGCACCCTGCTGGCTCACCACAAGCTTCACATCAGAAACTTTGCTGCTGAAAGTTTTGTCTTTCTAATGAGAAAGGTAAGTGAGGTGTTTGTACCTTGACACTTTCTCCATTTTGTGGTGGCTTTTGGCTTCAATATGTAACAAGTTTTCTATAAAGGAGAGCTTACAAGGCCTGAACTGGCATCCTGCATGTCTCGAGTTGTGATTTTCAGTGAATGTTTTGCTGAATATGTCATGTACTTCATATCAGCAGTGGCAAATAGAGGCCTTAGCATTCTCTGTTTTAAAAGTAGTTAAACCAAATGGGTCATCTTGCAAAAGGGAGGCTTTGGTTTGTAGACACACGTTTTCTCACTGGCTTTTTCAATAATGCTTTAAAGCCTTTGTAGAACAAGTTCTTGTGACAACCTTTTTGCACTCCTGAAAATCAGATTATTTAACGTTCACAGGCAGATCAATTAAGGCCAAACAGCAGCTTTTCATGGAGTAAGGAAAGACAGCAGTAGTTGTTGGTTGGTTTGTTTTGTGTTGGTTTTTTGTTTGTTTGTTTTTGGTCAAAATACACACACACACAAAAAAACAGAATTCCTGAGAATGACTAGCAAATTTGGGTATCCCCATTCTTGTCCTAAGTTGAGAGACCTTAATAAAGCACATTTGTTTAGTTGTTTTCCAAAGTTGCTGAACTTTGAGTGAAGTCCTCGGGCACAGAGGGTTTCAGAATCTGAGGCCAGAAATATTTGCAGTGTTCCCAGGTGTTGTTATAGTTTTGGATGACTGCATTCTGCTTTCAGCTGATACACGTCTCTTTCCATGCCAGAGCGCTGACCTTTGTGTTTCAGTTAGCACCAATTTAGTGGTGCATTTATGCCATGATTAACTCTACAATCATAGGAGTAATCAAAAGGACGTATTTCATTTGCAATGGCCTTAGTAGGCCTGTGTTCATTTAGGCAAGGGGACTTGTAACAACTGAATAGCTGATTTTTTCTGCCATGGTGGTTGCAGAAATAGCGAGTTTGTACTGATGGCACAAGACTTGTACTGAAGGCACAAGACTAGAAGAATAATGTGGTGCTGTAGAGTCATTTCATTGCATCTTTTCACCTGGTAACTCTGAATAGAAGATGACATTTTTGTATCCTTGTGTTTTGCAGGTTTCTGATAAAAATGCCCTCTTCAATTTGATGTTCGGTGACCTGAGGGAGCACCCCGAGAAGGTGGAAGGTGTAGGACAGCTACTTTTTGAGATGTGCAAGGGTGTTCGAAACATGTTCCACTCTTGTGCAGAGACGGTAAAGACAAGAAAAAAAGATAGCTGGTGTAAATGTTGCTGTAATGGAGTTCTTTGTGAAACCATTGAGTATTGCCTTGTTCTCCTTAGTAGATCCCTAGTGATGAACGTGCTGTTCATTATTTAACAGGATCTGAAAGCTGCTGTCTAAAAATCTTTTATGAGATGGGAAGGTTGTTTTTTGTCATTCCTATATATTTCTATATATTAAAACGGTACAGCTTGCTAACACTATACATACTTCATACCCTCCATATTAATCAAAAAAACAATTCAGAATTTAAGTGATAGCCTATTTTTTTCCACTAATCATTCTAGAGAGAACTGAGATCACTAAAATATTTTAGCAGTATCTCGCTCTAACAAACTTTAGAATCGCTGGATTTATTTTCTGAGTATAAGGATATGATATGCTCTTTTCTTGTACAGGCTGTGAAGTTAATTCTGGTAAAACTGGGGCCAGTTACTGAAGAGGAGATTGAACTACCATGGATAACTGTTGGAGAAGCCTTTGAGCGGATGATCAGATCAGCTGTGGTGCATATCCATAAGGAGCATTTTGATATTGTTTTCAAGTGCCTGGAGGTACACTGATTTACTTTTTTTTTTTCTCCTGTTCACGAGAGACTGAAAAAAAGCTGTGCGCACTTACCAAGAAAACTATTTTTGTCCTATTAGACCAGAACTGAGTTTTACATCCTCTGGAAACATTAACTACAGTGACGTGTATGGTAGAAAGTCCCACTCTTCTCTTGCAAGTTCAGAGTGAAATAGGTGGCTGTGCTGCCCTGTGATTAGTAAGGGAACCGCTGGGTGAGACTTGGAGCTCAGTTGCACATCTGGGCAAGGAGGGTTTGTAGGGCTTCCCTTTGCAGAGACAGGTATTGCAGGCCCCTTGCTGGGGTTAAAGCTTTTCTTATACTACTGAACTAAACATACTAGTGGTTCCAAACTACTAGTGGTTCCAAACTACCAGTGGTTCCAAACCTACTTTGCGATGGTGAAGGGGAAGCCTCTTTTGCTGCAGCTCTCTTTACGTCAAAGACTTGGGCTGAACTTGGAGAGCCACATTTAAGCCCCGGAGCCAAGTGTTGCGAATCACAGGCGTTTTTCAGTCTGGGTTTTCCTGTGTTGCTTCTCTGTGGCTACATCCTGAGGTATGAGGGAGTAGAGCTGTGTACCATGGGCTGTGCTCTGCTGAGTCAGGGTGATGTTGAACGATGAGCAAGGGCTTACTTAGCAAGTAGTTTTTACTTACCTGATGACCGTTTAGATGTTTTCTTCCTAAGGAGTGGGATTTGCTGAGGGATGTTGAAACTTCTTGTAGTTGACAACATATTTTGGTAGTTTTGCTTCTCAGAAGGGTGAAATTGGAGTTTGGAAGAAATGGTAGTCATGCAAACCTAATTGAAGGCAGTCCTTCCAATTTTGGTAAATAGTCCAGTTTGTGTGGTACTGGGAACTCTCTACTTGTGACTGTCCATAGTTACCCTGAAAATCCCTTCCTGTTCCTCCTACCTCACACAGTATGATAGTAGTTGCTATCTGATTGTTTATTAGACACAGAATTGTTTGTCACTGGATGTTTTGTAATCCTGGAATCTGTCACCTGCAGTTGTCATCAGTTCCTAGGATTTCATCACATAGTTCTCTTGCTGTTTATTAAGGCTTGTTTTTTTTTGTTTTTTTTTTTTGTTGTTGTTGTTGTTTGTTTGTTTGTTTGTTTGTTTGTTTGTTTACCTTTGGAGCTAGTTAGTTGTGCTCAGTATTGTCCTCAGAGGAAAATGATGACAGTATCTATGATAGGTCTCTAAACTGGGTTCAGTTTATAGGACCAAGGATAGGATTTTACGTTCTCTTGACAGAAAGAGGCACAGATGAGAGTGATCCAGGGCAGCTCCATTATCTACATAATGTAGATTATATGAGCAGCCTCTCAGAATCCATGTTACCATAAGGATGCTAAAGTATAAAAGCACTTAAATTTTGGTGATCTCCAGTGGAAGCTGGGTGCTTCCATACCACTGTGGGTTTGGAGATGAGTCCTCTTTCTCTTCCTCTTCCCTGTTTGGTTTGTAATTTTTTGACCTTATCTTGGCAGGTATTTGTGTTTCTGTCCAAGGAATGCAGGATGCTTTTTTTTACAAAATGGGAATCCTGTGGTATTTCTGGAAGGTTTAGTTCGTTGAACATAAGTGAGGGAGTCAGCAATAGTTTGTTGGGCTGATGAAATGTTGATACTTCAGAATGGCTTTCAAATAGCAGCAATTGAAACAGGGGCTGATCATTTCTCTGAATCATTTTCTTTTCTTTTTTTTTTTTTTTTTAAACAGGAGTCACTCTTAGACTTGCAAAGCAAAATAACTAAGGCCAACTGTTGCATGGCTTCAGAGCAGATGGAAAGGATTCTGCAAGCATATCTGATCCTGTTGAAACATGCAAATGGATCCAAAGTCTCATTGCCTGAAGAGGTCTGTCAGGTAGGTTAAACCATCACTTTGCATGGCTTGCCAAAGAAGTATCAATTGAACCTGGAAGAGGTATGTATGGTCAGCTGCAGTATCCTGAAACGTTCCTGCTGCATTAATAGTTTCACAATTTGAGTCAAGTGAACAGAGAGATTTACTGGGAGTATTGCTATCTCTCCAGTCCCATGAAAGTTTTCCATTATTGTTTAATGCTGGTGTAGTCCTTTTAAATAAGCAAGGGGAAAAGAGAGATGATGAGGTGAACATAGAGGCTGTGCTGTGCTGTAAATTCTGCTACTGTGGAGGAGAGCAAGACCTGTATCTGGTAGAGCAGTTTCACCCTGTGGGTTCAAATACAGATTTAATGCCTTCAAATTTTGATAGGATGAGTAGGGTTCATTTCTGTGGGCTGAAGCTTAGAACACCATGTCTTCCTCTTTCAGAGACCTTGTAGGTCATTCAGACCAGACAATCACCACATCAACACACAAATATCAGTTCTCTCTTTTGTTTCAGGTTTTAATGAAAATGTTACAAACATCAGATCTCTTGCCATCTTGCTGCAAGACCCTGCTGAGTGCCATTTCTGCATTACTACTGGCTGAGAATGTTTTTTTGCCTGATTCTTTGACCAAGGAAGCTATTGAGAAGGTAACAAAGACTTTTTCTTACAGGAGAAATCGCAGAGTCCAAGTTCCCTATGACAGTGTGATTTCAGGACATTCTGCTTCAGGCTGGGCAACAGACTGTAAGGTTCCCTTTAGGTTTTTCGCACTGATAAGAGAGAAGCTGCCCAACGTCTAAAATAATGCTGCTGTAGTCCTGGGACTCCTTGAGAGTCTTGCAAAGTCTGTCAGCATGCTATAATGATTCTACTGTGGCAGACATATTTGCAATGCAAAACAGGCCCTGCTTTGAACACCTGCAGAATCTGTAGAGAAAGGAGGGAGAACAGAGAGGGAGCATGTTCTCTCCTAGATTAAGCCAGTCTGTGCATTGGACTTGGTTCAAAAAGTACATTTTCCACTAAACTGCTGAACAGTTAGTGATTTGCAATGGGAAAATAAGGCTGTTATCAATTCTTTAAAAACATTTCATGTGGACGTCAGTGTTGGCTTGTGCTGAAGTAAGATTAGTTCTGCCTGTGGCATGAGTCCAGTTTTGCTCAGGAGATGTGATCCTTCAAACATTTGACTATACTTGTGTGGGCTTCTGTTGAGCTGGAGGAGGCTTAAAGCTGTCCTTATAACCTGAAGGGCCTGGGAAAGAAGTTCTGGGTGCATATTTCTGTGTTGCACATCTCAGCCTTGAGAAGCACCGATTCCATGTGCAGTCAGGAACTGTTGCAGTCTTGGTTCTTTCAGAAGCATGTAGGTTGGCTCCCCCACTGAGGTGGTAAACTTTTTGCAGCCAAGTATGGTTGTGTATACCTCAAGTATGGTCCTGCGTACTGGGAGGTACACGGAAAGAATGCAGAGCCCAAAGATCTTCTGGGCCTAAGCTTCTTTCTAACAATGCATATGTGCTACAGTACTACAACTTTAGTTTACATTTTCCACATCACTTTAAAGGGATACCTAAGCTATCTTTGCACGGAGCCAGTTTGTATCCCCCAGGGGTTGCTGAAAGGGCCATGCTGTTTCTGTACCTGAGCTGTGACTGGAAACAATATCGCTGTGTGTGGCTGCATAACAAACCATGCTAGCTGTGAACGGAGAGGCTGGGTGTCTGAGAGTTTACAGCAGGGCTGATTGATAAACCAGAAAATACGTCCCATGGACAATGGAGACTTAAGTATAAAATGTCTCTTGTAAATGTGTTTCTGTCAACCTTTCATTTGCATCTTGCAGGTATTCGCAAGTGAATTTGAATGGCGCTTGCTTTTGGACTTCTCTGAAACGATGTTCACAATGAAGCAATTTGAGAGGGTAGGTGAAAGCTCTCGTGCATTGTGCTTATTTTTATTGCCAAAGGCGGTGTGAGATGTGAGACACCTGAGCAGGAAAGTCCTTCTACAGTTGGGAAAGAGGTTGACGATGCCATTGTGTTAGAACTTGGTAATGATGCTTAGGCTTGGAGAAACTGTTAGTTCACAGAGAGAAGTTTGTCTGCTGACAAGTAAGGGTGTGGGATTGTTATGGATAGGGTGAGGAGAAGGAGTTTTAGAGAAGGTAAGTGGAAATGCAGAGTAAGGGATGTCTGATAGATCAGGCCTGAAACTGGTGATCTGTGAGGAGTCATACGAATAAAATGGGATGTGAAAGCAAAGTCAGGGATCTGGAAAGTCCTGATAAGACTGGATTTTGGGCAGATTGAATTTTTCCATCAAATGACTGTCCCAACTCGGGTGTCAAGGTGTCTCTGTGTTGGTGACTTGGGGCACCAGAACTGATGAGACATCTGCTGCATTGGTAGTTCACTTGTGCATGTTTGGCTTCCTCTGTAGCTGGTGTCATGTGTTCCTTGTGGTTTTTAATGACAGTTAAAAAGACTTATTAAACCTTGATTTTTTTTTTTTTTTTTTTCTCCTTTAGCATTTTCTTCCACGCTTTCTAAAGTACATTGAGCATTGCTTCTCTGGTACAGACGCCCTTGTAAAGGATGAGGCAATGGCAATTTTGGCTAAACTCATTCTGGTGAAAGCAGAGCCTCCTACCATTGGTTCAATGGCATTTGAAAAGTATCCTCTTGTTTTCACTGAATCATCAATCAGGTGAGACTTCTCAAGTTTAGCAAACACTAGATGTGCCTGCATGGCTGCAGGCCTGCAAAGTAATACAGTGGAATCCCATTTTTCTTTCTGAGATGATTTGAGAAGACGTATTGCTCTGGAGAGGTTATCACTTTTATTTAAAAGCCAAAACAACCAAACAACAGAAAAGCTAGTGAGTGATGCAGTAGACGTGATTTGGATTTGTTACACCAAAATACATGCTACGTCTTGGGTAGTTAAACTTTGTTGTGAACACTGCAGTCCAGATTCTCATCAAGAGTAACCTCCTGTCTGTGCCTCATCTTTCTTCCAAACATCTTGTCTGGAGCTTGCTGGGAAGCAGTACTGTAGGGTACAGCTGGGTACCACAGGGTACCCGGTATTAATTACCACAAGTAATTATTGCAGACACAGCATTTTGCTGGCCTAGTTTGACAGCTTCTGGTTGCAAATCTAGGTTAGTTGCAGCAAAGTGTTTGCTTTCCCTCTGAAACCTCTTTGGAAAGATTTGAGTGACCATGGTAAAGCACAGAATGACAGTTGAAAATCTACTGATAATGATTGTTCCAATCACTCTTGATTGAAACTTTTGCCTGCAGAGAGTGGTTACCAGTACTGTCCTTTATGTAAGATTTTGTCTTTCCGAAAATGAGTCCACTGTGTGGGTTTCTTTCTGTTTCTACTTAATAGAGTGGAGGTGTCTAGGTTCAAGGTTTTAAGTCAAAAAAACACAGTTAAATTTGCTTTTATTTTCTTGTTGTATTTGTTGATTTATTTATTTATTTTCAGTGGTGTGGAGCATATAGCTGAGACGATGTTGCTCCTGCAATGTTAGTGGTAGAATTCAGGGCTGGGAGACATCTCAAGAGTTGCATACTCCAAGATGGAATTAGCAAATCCTGAACCAGTACTGAAAGATGTTTGACCAAATTGTTCTTGAATGCTCCCATCCTGTAGATGGGAGCTGCCCCTGCAGACCCTTTCACTGCTTAGCTGTATTTATAATTAGACAGTTTTTTTTTTACTGTCTGAACTAAATAAATTTCCTTTGTGGCAGATTAAATCCATTGCTGCTTATCTTATCTGCAGCGAACACAGAACAGATTACTTCTTGCTTTTTGCATCCAGCTTTTACAAATAACAGACTTTGATTATCAAAAACATTGAAAGTATTCATTTCATCCTAATTCCTTGATGATTCTCTCATAAATTTTGTTTCTTAAACGTCTACTCATTCTTGACGGTATCTTTCTTTTAGCTTCTTTCTTGAAGGGTGGAGCTAATGGAACTTTCCAACTGTGGTCTTGCAAGTGCTGGGTGTAATAGAAAGAGTGCTGCCCATGGTGTGTGAAGTACTCCAGTTGATACATTCCAGCATGGTGTTAACCTTTTCTGCCTGAAGATAGGACTTTTGATTTGGGCTCAGCCTGTGATTCTGTATAAGTTGCTAGACTGTTACCTAACAGGTTATTTTGTCATTCATTAGTCTTTGCTAGTATTTAGATTGTTAATAAACAGTAATTGTGCTGACAATCACAGAGAAGGATCTCAGGTGCTCCTCAAATTGTTAGTTGTGAGGGTGTCCAGCTGAGAACTAGAGTCTTTACATCTATAAATACTAAGACCCGACATTTATTACAGGCCATGTTTTATGCTCCTTGGCCTATATATATAGATGATATTTTGTGCCCTGGAGGACATTAAAAAGAAAAAAAAAAATCCCTTGGGTTGTCCTAGTCCTTTTTGTTAGAAGTAACCAACGTAACTTAGATATCATGCGAGGAAAAGAAACAATCTCTGATATGCAGTGGTGTACTAAAAAGTTTGGTTTTATTTTTAGCTCTAATACAAGACAACAAACAAGCAAAAGACAAGGAGGAAAAGAAAAAGTACCAGTGCTGGATCACGTACTGTCTTTAATCCAGTTACCAGAGAACAAAGACATCACTGACCTTTCACAGCCTTGGGTTGCCTTGGTTATACTGCCACATATTAGGTAAAGGATATTATAAGGTTTGCCATGTGATTCTTTAGTACTGACTAGTTCACCATCTGTCAGAAATCAATTTACTAAGGGAAGCGCAAGAGTTACTAACCCCAGTTTGGGGAAACTGGGGTAAAAAGGTGGAAAATATCTGTGTGGAAATATTATGTCAGTAGTAAAGTCAGAAATAAAATATCAGTTTCTTGATTACATGCTCCTTAAATTTTGTATGCTGGCATTTAGAGATGTTCCTGATACATCTCAGTTTCTGTATTTTAAGCACCATCTCTTCTAGACAGTGTTGATTTCAATAATTATTGTGTTCTTGTATGGGAGGAGTTGGACTTGTGAATTAGAAATAGCAAAACTGGTTTGCTACTGATTTCAAACTTGGGATGAGCTCTCTGTCATTTAACATGATGTTATGTGAAAGGAAGCCTTCATGTGTATCTAGGTGCAAGTGTAACACAGAGATAAAAGGTTTCCCATTTATTTTGAACAGACCAATGGACAAAGAAATCATCCTGCCCTCTGTGACAACTTTTATAGGTTGTCTGTTTGCAGCTATTGACAAAGGAACCCTCTGCAAAGGTCAGTTACTGTTATTTCCTGTTATTTGCTCTCTGTTGAAACATTAAAAATAGTAGTTTTGCTAATGACACAAAGTATGAAAGTGAATAGCAATAGCATTGTATCCAAATCTACTGAGCAGTTCAGTAGCTGAAAAGCAAAACACCCTCCAGGAAACAATTCTGCAGTTGGTGGTGGTCATAATGGGATGGCAGATGTTCCACAAAGTTGCAGACAGACTGTCCAAATCAAGGCTTGACCAAGAAAATTAGAAAAGAAAAGAAAAAAGTGAGGTAAAAGAGAATGGAAATCCTGCTAAATCAGATCCACACTGAAGCAGTCAAGTGAAGGGGAGAGACTGTTGACTCACAAGTGCCAACTAGACTATTTCAAACCTATAGTGCAAAGTTTGAGATGTTACCATCTCAGACCTAAGTCACAGCACTGGTAATAAAATGATGCATCCTCTCTCCAAGGGGGGGTGGTCTCCATGACCCTACTGGTTGTCTTCTGTCTCTGGCCAGAAAAAATGTATTTTAGCTTAGCTCACATAGTACAGGGTAGTTGATACTCAGAGCTTTCAAGCATTTGGCTTTGTGACAAAGTATGAACAAGTGCTGAAATGCCCCAGGTTTAGTGTTTGTTACTTGGGTTGAAAGGGCATGTCTAGAGCCTGGCCTTCCTCCTCTGTAATCTCTTTAATAACACTCCTAACTATATCCACTAATTAGTTCTGTTGCTTTTTCCTCTCTAGTGTTTGTCAAGCATGGTCGTTTTTGATTTAACTCTTTCTTCTATCCTGTTTGTAGGTTTTGCATGCTGCCATGATTATTTGACTGGTAATATATTTACTGTAAAAAGGGACTACCCAGACCCTCTTTTCTTGGTTCTCATCCTTGGTGGCAGCAATAGGCAGCAATTCTGCACCAGCTGTGTGTGTGCACAAGAGGCATGTTGCCATTTCCTCCTTTGCTCCTAAAGAGAAGAAAACAAATGTAATGTCAGTCCTATACTCCTGTCTCCTGTTGCCCCATATTACACTTCCTTGCTTGATTTTCGTTGCCCTCCTCCCAAACTAGTGTTTCTGGATGCTTTGTTCATCTTTTGCATTCTCTTCAGCTCCATGATCTCTACAACTCCTACACCTTCTGGCAGGGCTCTAGTATCCTCTCATTGCTGTATAGGGCCAGCCTGTGCTTCCTGTTTGATCTTCCTGGTCTCTCAGGGCTGAGGCAAAGTGTAAGTCCCAGAGCTGGATGGCTTTCTGCAGTTGCTTGGGAGTGTAGGGAAGTACTGGGAAGTGCAGGTTTGGGAACTGGGACAGAGCAATATCAATTCCCCCCTGGGAACTGTTTAGCTGTAACTGCCTGTATAGAAGTTATCCTATTGATCGTATAGGTGTGTCCACTGTGAGGTGAGAGCTGCTATCTTTGTTCAGCACAGATTTACTTCTACCAAATGTTATGCAGATTACAGTTTGGGAATCTTTGCCCTTATACTATGGAGGCAGAAAGCTTCATCCTGTGGAGAGAGACTTGGGGGTTCTGGTGTTCAAAAGGCTCGAAATGAGCCAGCAGTGCATGCTTACAGCCCAGAAGGCCAACTGCATCCTGGGTTACATCAAAAGTGGTGTGACCAGGACTTCGTCAGGTCCTTCCAAAGAAAACAGCAAACTCCCAGTTTTAGTTCACTGTACTGTATTAACCCACAAACTACATGGCCAAATGTAATTTAAGAGTCCTGGCTAAAATAAAAGCCTTTCTTACACAGCTGCATATCTTATCAGCCTGCTGTCATCTTTAAGTATTATAAACTTCAGTTGGGATGCTGTGTACGGTTTGTAAAGAAATTATATGTTCCTGAACATAAACTCCTGTGGATTTTAGGAGAAGGGACAGCTACCATTATATTGCTCTCTCACTCCTTCTGTTAATGGGCAAGAATAAATTAAAGTAACCACTAAGTTTATGATATGTGGCCTTGTAAATTACAATAAAACTACTTTTGATCAACCTTTCTGGTTCCTTCAAGATTAACATGTTTATAACAATGTTTAAAAATATTTTGCATACTGTCTTTATCTCTGGCACATCTTCTCTAGCTGCTTGGACACAGTATCTTGAGCCTGTTTGCCTTCCCTCCTGCACCTAACCTTCTCAGGTACCACAACTTTTGTTTGGTAACTTGAGCTGTGCATAAGAGCATGGGAAGGATGTGGACCTGTTAGGGCAAGTCCAGAGGCGGGCCACAACGATGATCAGAGGGCTGATGATCAGAGCACCTCTCTTGTGAAGAAAGGCTGAGAGAGCTGGGGATATTCAGCCTGGAGAAGGCTCCAGGGAGACCTCATTGTGGACTTTCAATACTTAAAGGGGGTTTATATAAAAAGGATGGAAAAGGACTCTTTACTGGGGTAGATAATGACAGGACAAGGAAGAATGGTCTTAAACTAAAAGAGGATAGATTTAGACTAGACGTTAGGAGGAAGCTCTTCACTATGAGAGTGGAGAGGCCCTGTCACAGGTTGCCAAGAGAAGTTGTGGATGCCCCATCCCTGAAGATGTTCAAGGCCGGGTTGGATGGGGCCTTGGGCAACCTGATCTAGTGGGTGGCATCCCTGCCCATGGCAGAGGGCTTGGAGTTAGATGATCTTTAAGGTCCCTTCCAAGCCAAACAATTCTTTGATCCTGCTATTACTTGCAGCTTCTCATCTCTCTAAGGAGCTGAGGCTAACAGTGAGCAGGATTCTGCGAACACTTGGAGAATTAAGCACCTTGGAGAAGATTTTTCAAAGTAATAAGCAGGAAGTGAATGCTCACTTCCCCTTCTTTTTCATGGCAGCTGTCAGCAAGTAAGAAAGTTGCATCTTTTAAGAACTTCCCTCAATTTGCCTGGCTCAGGAGCAATATTTCTTCTGATAGGGAAAAGACAAAGTAGAGTAGTTATTTTTTATAAAAAAAAATAACTTGCCAGCTTAAGAATGGCATGGAAAGGAACAGCCCTTCCCCTTTCTTGCCTGGAATGGCTTTGGCTGACCCGTGCTGCTTGGAAGGCCTCCATCCCCAAAGGAAACTGGAGGTTTAGGAAGGGGATGCTATCGCTGTAATGATATTCTGCAAACCCACCTTACATTCACTAACAAGAGTTCAGCCTTTAAGTATATGGGGCAGCTTTGAAGTTCTCATACAGTGTAGTGTGAAAGTTTAAAAGTGCCTGAATGGTACCATCAGTATGTATTTTTTTCTTCTGAGTTTTTCATTCTTGTTATTTTGGGTAGCTTTTCTTCATTTCTGCATGCCGTTTGGGTAGTTTCACACTGGTGGCTAGCCATGCTCTATCACACTGCTTTCTTACTCCACCTTCTCAAAAGAATGGGGGAGAAAATGTGATGAAAAAAGGCTTAAGGGTTGAGATGAGGACTGGGAGGTCCCTCACCAATTAATGTCATGAGCAAAATAGACTTAGTCTGGGGAGATTAGTCTGTTAGCAATAGGCAATAAATTACATTAGAGCAGCAAGAACTGAAAGGAACTCCCATCCACCGTATTCTACCTCTTGTCCCCTGAGTGGTGCAGGGAAACAGGGAATGGTGGCTGTGGTCAATCCCTAATGCTTCATCTCTGCTACTCCTTCACAGTTACTCTCTGCCCCTGCTTCATATGGCGCCACATGCCTTCCCACGGGCGGCAGCTCCCCCCAGGTCCCCTGCTCCTGCGTGGGCTCCTCTCCACGGGCTGCAGCTCCGGCCCGGGGCCTGCTCCTGCGGGGGGCCTCCATGGGCCGCAGCCTCCTCCAGGCCACATCCACCTGCTCCACCAGGGGCTCCTCCACGGGCTGCAGCGTGGAGATCTGCTCCATGTGGGACCCATGGGCTGCAGGGGGACAGCCTGCTCCACCAGGGGCCTCTCCACAGGCCTCAGGGGAACTGCTGCTGCCTGCCTGGAGCACCTCCTGCCCTCCTGCTGCACTGACCCTGGGGTCTGCAGGGCTGGTTCTCTCTCGCATTTTCTCATTCCTTTCTCTCAGCTGCTGTTGCAGGGGTTTTTCATTTTCTTAAATCTGTTCTCCCAGAGTCCCAACCAGCATTGTGTCCTTTTTGGAGCTGGCTTTTATCTGACAAGGTGCAGCTTCTGGGTTCTGCTCACAGAGGCCACTCCTGCAGTCCTGCATGTACCAAACCCTTGCCACATAAGCCCAGTACAGCCACTTGTAGCATAAAGCTGTCTGAGATTCCTACAACAGTGCTTAGCTCCAGACCTCTGCTTCCTGTGTACGTGGGTGTGATGGAGGCAGATGCAAACTGGGAGATGCTCACAGCTTTCAATGCTGGCTTGCTGGCGTAGGCATTTACTTTGATAGCCAGAGGAGCATTTCCTTTATGGGCTATGATAACAGTTAGAAAATACACATACCACTTCTGGGATCCATGTGTTACTCTATTTCTGTGACTTTAGCCATTTCAAGATGGTCAGGCACCATGCAAACACAAGTCATTGAGACCTGAGTAAATACACAGGTTGTTCTTGTTCTCTTTGCTCCAGGAAGCCTGTTCGTGGCCTGCCAAGCTGTAAGCACTCTTCTCAGTTTGGCAGAGTCTTCTGAAATACTCCATTTGTTACCTGTGGAGCGTGTCAAGAACTTGGTGACGTAAGTAAACTCTGCCTGTTCTGTGGTCCTCGGTGATTTTCCTTGGTATGGCAAAGAGCTGACTTGCTCTTTATGTAGCGGCACGTTAAATGTCTTTTTGTTGATTGCGTGTTCTCTTGTAACAACATTTTGCTTGGTATTGTGATTAGGTATGGTAGCAACGTTATAGCCATTGTTTGTTTAGAAAACCAAGTAAATAGCATGCCAGTTCAGTGGAATTTTCTCTGTAAACCGAAGCTTTCTTAGCCAGCTGAAGAGCAGTGCATCAAATATGTTGCTTTCTAGGTAAGTGCAAATACTTAGAGTACTACATTTGTGTTTTACATTACACTGCAAATGTAGAGCACTTCATTTAGTAACTGTGTGTTACATTATAATAATAAAAGGGACAGTAACAGTGCAATCTGAGTTGTGTCAAAAGCCTAGGATTTGGCAGTCTGTTGGCAGTGTTGGGATTCCCTTGTGTCCTTACATATTCATGTGTGTGCTTGGTCTGCAATTGGATTAGGTTTTGTATGCTCACTTCTATTTATTACAACTCCTTTCTGCTTAAAATTAGCACGTGTTAACTGCGTGGCTGGAGGGACCAAGGGAGACTGTTGATCTCTCTCCAGCAAATGCTGTTGAACTTGTCATATCCCATCGCTATTGTGATGGAGCAGCTCCAAGTCTTTGGTAGTTTTAACTTCAAAATATCCTGTTCAGTTAGGAAAACATGGTGCCCATGTCTGAGGTGTGATGGAGATAAGGCAGCTTGCCCAGATCAAGCAGGAAGTCTTGGCAGGGAGCTTCAGCTGGCTTTTCTGCCAGCTTTGGGTTGGGGATGTGAATCCCGCTTGGAGCGAGGCTTGTTGGGTAGCGGAAGGAGATGCCCCTGTGGGCAGGCAAGATTCCTGCTAATGGTAGAATTGGTGTCCCACCTAAACCTGAATTATTTTTCTGTTGAAGTTGATCACTAAGTGGTCACCTTGGCAGCAGCAGCTGCACTTGCAGACCTATGCAGATTTGTTTTCATCAGCAACGTGTGTGTGTGTCCAACTGGCCAGCCCCAGCTTGATGGGCCTGGATAGTACACAGGCAGAATTTCATGCCTCTTGGGCTGTCATGGGTAACTGGACTTTGAGGCTGCATGCCACCGTCATGAAGTCTGGCCTCACCAGACTGCTGGTGCCAGTAGAGCATGAAGTTGTGGATTTTTCCCATAGTATTGTTACTGTCGCTACTGCCTTGTTTTCAAATGTCTGTATTGTTGCAATACTCTCTGTATGCTAATAAAACACTCTCTTGGTTAAGTGCTTTTCCATCAGACCCCTCTGCGTTGCTGTTGGCTGATCTCTATTACACAAGACTGGCATTGTGTGGCTGCCAGGAACCCCTTTCCCAAGGGAACCTAATGGAGTTGTTTGAGAAGTTGCAACCTAATATCTCCACTGGTATTTCTAAGGTAATCTGGGTTTTTTTGAGCAAATGCAAGATGATTTGTATTTTAGAATTCAATTTAAGTAGACTAATTTTGAGAAAGGATGGAAGGAGGAACGTGAGACTATAAAGCAATTACTTCTGTAACATCTGTTTAGGGCTGTGTCCATTTCCAAGAGGCTGCTGTGGAGCATGACTTTACAGAGGTTAACTTTTAGCCCAGGGACGTTTACCTCTTCCCTAGAAGTGACTTGGAGCAAGAGCCTAATGTATTCATTCTGAATTTCCTGCTAGACTAGAGGAGCTCATCTGTTTCGCAACTCTAGGAGGAACCTAGTGAAATCAGCCTCCTGTGCAAGACATTAACCTCTCTGTAGGTGTGTATGTGTTTGCATATGTACCTTGCATTCTCCTGCATGTTTCTGACATATATTCCCACTTTTTACAGGTCCGACTATTGACTGTCCGAATTCTAAACCATTTTGAGAATCCACCTTCTACAGTGATTGAGGTAGGGCTGAACCTTCTCACTTAACATTTCAAATCAATCTGGTTTTGATGACAGTGAACTGGTTCCTTCTTTGCAGAAACAGACCTTTTTTTCTGCCAAAGGCTGTCCTCTGATTTTGTGCTTTCATGTTCCGGTTTTATCTGATTTTTACCCCCTGCTCCCTAAAGTTTTCACATGTGAGTTCTGATACTTAAGTGATGGAAAGCAGAGCAAGCCCCTTGACCTTGTTCTCTGGTTCAGAAAGGCTCAGACTCTGTAGTTTGTTGAAATACCTTTCAATGAGAAGGGAACTCTAACAAAATGTTTGTAACTTGTTTGTTCAGAGTGATGGCACAGGAGAGCTCCAGTCAGTATTTGCCATATTGCTCCAAGCAGAGCTTGTGCCAGCAACAGTGAATGATTACAGAGAGAAACTTCTCCATTTGAGGAAACTAAGATGTGATATAGTGCAGTCTACAATACCAAGTGGATCTTTGCAGGAGGTGAGTTCTTGCCAACAGGAAGCTGTCACATTCCCATATTCCAAGAAAATGTTCTTATTCCATCATAGGGATTGCAGAGTTTTTAATAACAGTTCAGCTCCCATTGGCCTTGGAAATAACATTTTTGCTTCAATGTTTAGTAGAACAATGGTGGTATCTAGATAAATGCACCACAGTGAGTTTAATCAGTTTTTGATGTCATGCAAAGGAAGGCAAATGATTCCATGGAGAAGTGAATTGTGAGCAAATTTAAAATTCTGACTTTGCCATACCCTCAGCATGGTTCAGCAGTGGAGAGGCTTCTAGAGCTTAGCTTCTGGATCTTTATGGAGGATGAAAACCTTGTCTAACTGGGTTTGTTGCACCTCCTCCATGGCTGAGCAAATGGGGATGTCACTTTTTAGATGCTGGAAGGATCACAGTTCTGCTAGCTAGATGTTCATGGATTTGGTGGGAAGCTGTTTGTTTGTTTTTGTTGTTGTTGTTGTTTGTTTTATTTCTAATTACTTTTATGGCTGTTGCGGTACCTTTATCATTTTTTTACCTTGACTTCTAAGCTCGTGAGGAAGGGTTGTAGGTCAGTTCAACTGCGTGTCAGATTGCTGTGCAGAACTGGTTTTTGCACATTCATGTGATGTAGATACGGTGGATAGATCTCAATGCAGCATAGAGTTAATGGGGTCTACAAATCTCCTTATGAAACTGTGAGACAAAAAATGATGATATGTGTGACTCGCTTCATTATGGGTAGTACTTCTGAGAGTATCTCTGATCAAAGTTTCATGTTTGAGAAGAAAGATTAGAGGTGGTTGGTTGGTCTTTAACTGTTGCTTTTAACATTTCAACTTTTTAACAACTCAACGAGGTGGTTTCATATGCCATTCTAGGTGCCTCTTCGGTATTTACTGGGGATGCTTTATATTAACTTCAGCCCTCTCTGGGATCCTGTAATTGAACTCATAACGTGAGTATGTGCGGTTGGATGCTGCAATCTGTGGCTGTCTCACAGAATGATTCCTTCCATTGAAGGCTGAGGGGAGGCCTCATGGCAGCCTGCAGCTCCCTCACAAGGGGAGCGGAGGGGCAGGTGCTGAGCTCTGCTCTCTGGGGACAGCAACAGGACCCAAGGGAATGGCACGGAGCTGGGACAGGGGAGGATCAGGCTGGGGGTTAGGAAAAGGTTCTGCACCCAGAGGGTGGTCGGGCACTGGGACGGGCTTCCCAGGGAAGAGGCCAAGGCACCGAGCCTGACGGAGTTCTTTCGGACAACACTCTCAGACGTAGTGTTTGATTTCTGGGTGGTCCTATGTGGAGCCAGGAGTTGGGCTCATTGATTCTTGTGGGTCCTTTCCAACTCAGGATATTCTTTGATGATTGTTTTGTGAAGAAAAGCTGAGGTCAAAATGTCTGATTTGGAGAGATCTATGCTTGAGAGCCTTTGTGTGAAATCTTTCCTAATGGATTTTCTCTCTCAAATGAATTACAGCCTACACAGACTGTTAGGTTTTAACTTAATTTCTGATTTTTCTCACTATTAAAGGGAGCTTGCAGCAAATATAGTTAAACAGTATTGGAATTTGAGTCCAAGGTAGCAGTATTTGATTAGTGTTTCACAAATGCTCAAGTGCATTTCAGTTTCCCCATCTCTGACTTCTATGTCCTTACTGAAAAAAAAACCTCTAAACCTTAATAACATTGAGTGAGGAAGACTTACCATGGTGACAACTGAGCTGAGTACTGAAGTCAATGTCTCTGCTTTTAGCATGACTTTATCTCCTTGTGTTTTTTTTTCTTTGTTGTATGATTAGAAAGGATGGGATTTTCACCATCAAACAATTGAATTAATAAAAATAAATAAATAAATCAGCTCTTCAAAAGATATGTCCATTCTAATTCTTCCTTTGGTCCTATCTGATATTACTGTACAGAAGTCAGTGGAAAGCTCAAGAATAGTTTTACTCAACTTGAGTTCATTTGAAGTCATGGTATGCAACCAGATTATTTTAATAACAATTGACATTTGGGATCTATGAATGAAGGCAAGGAAGTTCTACAGCTGTATCCTGCAGATGTCCTGTCTTCGGACACCCACATTAAAGCAGTAATCAAAGCCTCTGATTTTATTATTAACTTCCTTGACATATGGCTTTTTTTTTCTTTTAATTTCATGCTCTTATGTTTTGTTAGTTCTCATGCAAAGGAAATGGAGAATAAACAGTTCTGGAAGGTCTTTTATGAACATTTGGAGAGGGCTGCTGTCTATGCTGGTAAGTCACAGCTCTTACATGGCGTTTTGACAGTAACCCAGCTAATTGTGACTGACATGCAATTATATTTTTTATGTGCCCCAAATTTACGTTTAATGGAGGAATTTCAAACTAGAGCTCTTGACTGCCCGTGTCATGTGCAGGGCAGGAATGGATAGGCTTGGGAGAGAACTGTGTCTCTTTTTGTCCTGAACACCAAGAAGTAGACAGAAATGGCCCCTGTATTACAGGAGGGAGTTGCAGGTTGTGGAAAGCCATGCATCAGCTTCATCTCTACTTAAAGCTGGCCTTTCCCAGACTAATGAGGAACAATAAAGAAATCTGTATAATAAGACAGACCATTGTTCTGCTCCGTAGATTCAGTGGAATTCCTGAAAACACTGTTTTTCTTTGGTGTACTATGTTTACGCTTGAGATTTATCTGTGAACACATGGAATCCATGTCGCAATCTCACAACAGAGATGTGAGTATGTGGCTATTTGTTGACTCCTGTTATTCAAGAGAACTTAGCTGAATTAAGGCTGAAAATATCCTAGATTACATTCTGAACAATATGGGTCTTTCAGGTCAGTGTTAAATACAGTTGTCTGAACGGGTACTTGGCGTCAGGAGTATTACTTTCATGATGGGGGGATGATCTCTTGCTACTTACTGACAGTTACGAAGTAGCCTAAAGATACTTCCTATCATCTGTTCTATAGAAATGGAGCTGCAAAATGAACTAGATGAACAGGAGGTCAGCATTGCTGAAACGGAAGGTGAGAAGATGCCAGAAGGAAGGGTGGGCACTGTTTTCCTGGAGCAGCTGAAGACTAGAACAGACTGCAGTGAGCGGTTGGACCACACAAACTTCCGTTTCCTACTGTGGAAAGCACTGGACAAGTTTCCAGACAGGGTGGAGCCTCGGTCAAGGGAACTCTCCCCACTTCTGTTGAGGTTCATTAGGTAAGTTAGTTTTATTTTTATTTGAGAGGACACATTGTTTTCAGTTGTTTCCAGTGTTGCTGAGCTTAGTCAATGGCTAGCTCTTCATAGACTTTATTTCTTAAATACATAACTAATATGCTGTTTCCCACTACGATTACTTTTTAATTGAAATGTGGATTCTGTTAGAGATGTCACAAGAGAGGGAGGCTGAAATTAAACTGGCAGCATGTTTCTGCTGCTCAGTCTCTCGTTTATCACCTTGCCAGTGTCACAGCCTCATCACTGCATTAGGGGGGTGGTTTCAGTGGAAGTAAAGTTTCTGCTTTCTAAAATGAAAACACATTTTAATTTGAAATCACAAAAGATAGGGGTAGGGAAAATGCTGTGTTTGTTAGCGAGTGATCCAGTTTCTCCTTGAAACAGTAAAGATTGTTTAAACAAGTTAACACTGTATTTATTTCCTTGTGCTTTCTACATAGTAATGATGATTTTATCTAGTTCTATGGATTTTCCAATATAATAGATGAAGGCTGTCCAATTGCATTGTGAGCTCTATATTGTCTACCAGAGCAGTTACTCTGCCAAATAAATAGTTGATTCTGAGCTGTTCAATTTCCTGCCCCTGGAGGGAGAGCAGAGATGTGCTTGCATGCACGCACATTTCAGATAGTATGATGCACGTGGGGTGATCTCATGGCCAAGAAGGGTTTCTGACAGTCCTTTTCTGTAATTAAAAAAAAATGTTTTGCTTGCCTTCCAGACACCCTCTGCCCTCCACAAAGCCTCTTTACAGATTTATCATAATTCAAAAAATAATTCTCAAAAAGAGTTTGCTTCTTTTTTCCCTTTTCTACCTGGTACCTCCAGTCTCCATTAGTGTATATGGTTACTACCTTATCTCTCTGCAGTCTGTAGGCAAAGTAGCTTGTACTTACTGAAGTGTACTCCTTTGTGAATTTTTAGCCATGTAGTGTCCCAAGACACAGCACCATTAATTATGAGAATATGAGAACACTAGATTGTTCAGTTTCTGAAACCCTGAACCCTGAAACAAGTTTCTTAATTCCTTCTTCTTTTCTTTTTTTTTTTTTTTTCGACACAGAAATGAGTACTACCCAGCAGATTCATTAGTGGCTCCAACTCAGGATCTTAGAAAGAAGACTAGTGGTGCAGGAGCAGCAAAAGAATTGTCTAGTGAAGAAGTAAATGATGTTACTATGGAGGATGAGGAGGAAGAAAAGGAAGAAGGAGAGCCAATTACTATAGGGCTTCCAAAAAAGAAAACAAGAAGAGCAGCTGCTAAGTAAGTATTTTTAGTTATCCATTGCTAGTGCTTTTGTGGAAAGGCAGATTGAGAGGCTCATGTCAAGATAAAAGCTGTGTTTACATATATACTCCTTTTTCTTCATTTGCTTGTATTTTGTATTCTTTTACAGTGGGTTATAAGCATTTTAGAGTAACAAACTCTGCTTGCACAGTATCAGCCATCCAAAGGCCTGGCCCATGATTTATCATCAGATCATTACCTGCCATCTGATAATCTTGGCTTGTGTTACTTAAAGTAAAACTTATATTGTATTCTGAACATGTTTTTAAGTACCTGCTCTATCCTTGCTTCTCTGTTTGTATTTGTTGGTCTTTTAAACCATGAGCATTGTCAAACGTTGAAAAATCACTGAGGTAGTTTGATACTGGGATTCTGCCATTACCAACTGTTAAAAATCTTGGTCCCGGTCATCATCTTGTGGACACAAATTTTTGTGCCTTGATATTTTCATTTTTTGATGTTTTAAACTGAAGCTACATGGCATTAAAATGTTAGTGGTTTACAGAACGCTGTGTTTTACTGAATACACGCAGAACTTGGGTCTGTATGAATTCTCCATGATTTCTTTAATGAGAGCCTCTTTACCCCGATGACCTCTACCAAATGTCATTACAATTACTTCACATAGCTTTGTGTGTTGCCTGTATTTTATTTTTTTTAATTTTATTTTATTTTTTTGCAAAGGGTGGTGCTTGAAATGACAGAGGACTAAAATGTCACCTTACACGTTGGGAATATCATGAGTATTTGTGATATAACCTGTATTGTCATTTAATCCCAGGCTTCTTATAGGTGTTTCATTTTGTTCTTAGATTCTGCTTTTTAGCAATTAAAATACTGTGAGGCTCCAAGATTTTATTTTTTTTTAATTTCCATCTCAGAATGTCCATGTGCTTAAGTAGAAATATTAGTTCCTGGTAGCAGTAACAAACCCATAAAACAGATACTGGAGACTTGTTAATGAGTTCTGGAGTGACCTCTCTTCATCCCAGTGGTGAGCAGTTTGTGCTGCTCACTCTGTGCTGCAGGAGGCGAGCTCTGGTGGGGGCTGTGCCCCAGGGCCTTTGCTGAGGGTGTTTTGCTGGAGCCCACCAGGTATGGCTGAGGCAGCAGAAGGACCCACACCTGCCCCGTGCTTGGTGTGGGGCTGCCAGCAAGTCTTGTTCTCGCCCTTTGGCTCAGCCCGGCCATGGACCAGCTGAATGTCTGGAGAGTTGAGTGTAAGCCACCATGGGCAGCTGCTGAACGAGGACAGCCTCTGCCAGCCCCACCATGCACGTGGTAGATGAGATCTTCCACCTTCCTTATCCTGGTCACCTCTCTTCCCTACTACAAAGTGGAAATGGGGCAGCCTCCTCTTGGAACTGACACCCAACTGTGCCTGCAGCCTGGAGCCCAGCCACTGTCTGTGCTGAAATGCAGCTCTTTGTGTTGGTAGGAGAAAGATGGGCAGCAGCTAAGGAAAAATAAATAAAGAGGTAAATTCAACTGTTTGGTGTTCCAGGCTGAGCTGGGAGAAAGAAGAAAGCCACATCCTCACTGTTTATATTCCTTTCTCACCAAAGACTGAGCCCAGCTGGTGTTATTGAGGAAATGGCCTTCTCTGTACAGTGGAGTGACACCTGGGAGAAATGGCTTAGGAGAGAGAACAGGATACAGCCTGCTGTGGCTCTGAAATGGAGATCCATAGACTTGGGATCCTGTTGGTTTTTTCCTTCTGGTTAATCAATTTTATTAAATGTTCCCCATACATTTGTGATAATGTGGGATTGTTACTTTTAAACATTAGTCTAAAAAATAATTTCTTTTAGACATTAAAAAATAATAGAAAAAGTAATTGTTTTATTTTGTTTTACAGGCAACTAATAGCTCACTTAAAAGTTTTCTCTAAATTCTCGAATCCTCGTGCGTTGTATCTGGAGCCGAAGTTAAACGCGTTATATACCCAGGTGATGCTATTTTCTGGCATTTAGAATTACTGCTAATAAACGCACCCCTTCTTGTCTGCAGTGCCCGTGACTGCAAAAGTGTATCATTTTCTGATGCCATGGCTGGTGGCTGGAAAAGAAACTGTGCTTGCGAGGGCTTCCTAGCAGTCTTTAGTTGAAGCAAACCCCCTTAGGTATGTCAAGCAGGTCTTTGCTGGCTTAGTTTGCCAGTACTGGCTCACGTGAACAGATCTGGCAACCGAAAAGGTAGCAGGCTTAGGCAGTGTGGAGGAGTGGCTGCAAGGAGAATCTGTTCCACTTGCACAGCAGCATCTGGAAGAGGACTTTGAGCCCAAAGCCTGATAAACCAAAGAGGTTTGTTCTTGACATACAGTGTTGTATCTATAGAGAGCATGGCCAGTGTGAACAGTGGATCATTTTTCATCAGCTGTTCTTACAAAATTGTTACAGTTCTACAGCTTTCAGCATTCCCCATTGTAACTTGAGATGGAAAATGTGGAAAATTCAGGATCCTCATCCTGTCTGGCATTTGGAGAAGGGAAGTGCAGCCATAGCTGTCATTATGGAGAAATACACTTCTGCAGAAAGGGAGAGGAAATACAAATCTCTCTTGAGTGTCTCTCTCTCTTTTTATTTTGTTTGTTTAGTTTTAGTGGCTGATGTTGCAAGTCCTTAGCCTGGCATAGGCATGTGCACTGGCTGTGTGTAGTGGATTTACTCACTGTCAGTATCAACAAAATTGGAACTAAAGATAAACAGATATTAAGTGAATAAGCAGCAAACAAGGATTAAAGAGCAGAGCCTAGATAATGCCTGTCTCTTCTAACTTTGAATAAGGAAAGCAGGAAAAAAGTCTACGAAATGCAATGGGAGAAACCAGTCTATAAAAATAACATTGAAAAAAGTAATAAATGATTTTTTTCTTGAAGAATGTTCAGTTTGATAAGATTCCTTTTTGAGAGATTTCTCTGAAGGAATTGTCAAAAATCAGGTTCTTAAGAACGTTTCTAGGTCTTAGATCCCTAAAGAGCATGTTTTATTAATTTTATTGTATTTTGTTGGTTCCAGATTTGTTCAGATGATTGAGGTTTGCTCTGGTTTTTCCAAGTTTGTATTCTCTAAGGTTATGGTCAGTGGGCTGTAGAACTGTATTAAGTAGTATGAACTTGCTAGTTCTCTGGGTTTCATCTGGTGCTTGGTGTGGAAGTTGGAAGGTCCATTAGTTCCCAAACCTGAGAATCTCTGGTGACCATCCGCTTCAGTTCAGTCAAGCTCAGAGTTTTGTGTAGGAACAGTTGGTCCACATGTTTGCTTGCCTGTATACTTAGGAAAACACTGAGCAGATGTGTGCAGGTCAAAGCAGTGTGTGAAAAACAGCCTAATATTAAAAAAATAAATAAAAAAGGAGAGAGATTACTTAATCACTTACTGTTTTTCAGTTCTGTGACAGCATATTTATTATCACCGGTGTGTCCATCTGGCATAGGGACGTCATGGCAAAGTGGCCTTTGATGATTCTAGCCTGTGCTGTTTGGTAGGAGACTGCAGAGCTGATAAAGGTGCAGCCTGGGGAACTGACCTGTATTTCTTAGTGCCTAGGCTATTAAAATTCATCCTATAGAGAGGGTGAATCTCAGTGAAACTTTACATATCAGGTCCAATGAGCGTTTTATGTCTGTCAGAGGGGAAAGAAAGGCAGGTGTCTTGGGGTGGTTTGAGTAGCCGGCTTTTTATTTCAGTCTTAGCAGATGTACAACTAGGGTTGAAAACTCAAGCTGATGGTGGTCCAAAAGATGATTATGAAAAAAAAAAAAAACACAAATATTATAACTATCCTCCTGAAGGCGGGGGGAGGGCAGGAATGGCAGTGGAAAGTATATGTGAACTACCAGCAGCCATGTCTGCTTTTAAGAGTGACAGTCACGTATTCGCACCTTGCCTTTATACTGACAACACATGTTCTGTTTCCATTTTGGTAAGGTAGCCCAAAACCTGCTTGAGTTTGGAAGCAGCTCAAGAGTTGTTTCACTCTTTTTGTTAAGCACTTGTCTTCTACATAGGGCTTCATTTTGTTTCTTTTACCAACTGCAGTTACTGTCCCATCAAGACCAGAACGTGCAGAGAATAGCTCTTGACTGTATGATGACATACAAGCATCCTCATCTACTGCCATACAGGTAAAAACCTTTGTATTATTTTTGTACCAGTGAATGAGCGTGCTGTCATATCAAAAGTTTACTTGGAATCAGTTGCCTCAGAGGGAGACAGCCTTGACTGTGTTTGAAGAAACATGGATAAATTCTAATTTTTAATTAGCTATATATTTCCTACCTAAAACAGGAAAAATGGCCAAGATGTGGGTCAGTGTCCCCCTTTTTTTGTGCAAAAGGGCAACACTTTCATTCTGTCACCCAACTGCATCATTTTCAAAGAGGGCTTTTTTCGTGATGATTTATAACCACCCAGTGAAAATAGCAGCATAAAACTGTAGTTTGTAGTTGAATAATCTCTTCAGAATGTGTCCAGGAGGTACTTGCCTAGATAATTATCTTAATCTTGCTGATTTATAAGTATTTTTTGACAAAAGGGTGGGAACGTGGTACTTTAATAATTTATCTACAGCATAGATAGAAAAGTTGATAGATAGTTGTGTGTGTGTGTGTGTATGTGTGAGTGTCTATTTTGACAGCCCCCACCTGCCCACAAACAATATTTATTACTTCCAGGGAGAACTTGCAAAGGCTACTGGAGGACAAGAGCTTTAAAGAAGAAATAGTCCATTTCAGTATTTCTGAGGAGAACGCAGTAGTAAAAATGGAGCATCGACCATATCTCATCCCTGTTCTTATGAGGTTTGTTGTGAAGTTCTGGGATAAACGTTTCATATCAAAGTACTGTGAGCAGAGATGTAATGCTGCTGCTTCTCATTTTAAACAGTTGAGATAAACCCAAGGTTAGTGGTATAGGTTGACTTCTTAGTTTGTGTCGGTTGTATGGCTTTGTTTTCTTTAAAAACAGCATTTTGGTCAATATTGCTTCTTTTAAGGCTTAGAGAGAACTGTGAAACATTTCAATTCACTGAATATTCTTACTAAGATACAATAATGCAAATTGTGCAGATTTCTTCTTCAGCAGTAGCTGTCCTCAATCTAGCCTGCAGGTATTGTAGTTCTATACCTGAAGTCTCCAGCAAAGCTTCTGTAGGTGAAGCAAAAGCTGGTCTTTCACTGTGATGTTTCTGAGCACTGTGTAGAAATTCAGAGGAGACTTTGGAGGGGGAATTCCTGTTTGTTTTGTTCATGATAGTCAAAGTTTTTAAACCAAATCAAGTTTCTCCTGCAGAGTAAGAGGCTAGGAAACAGAGAACTTGCTGAAAGCTAATACAACCTCTTTTTGTCTCTTGAAGAATTCTCTATGGCAGGATGAGAAACAAAACGGGCAGCAAAACTCAGGGCAAGTCTTCAGCAGGCACTCGCATGTCAATCGTTCTGCGGTTTCTTGCTGGCTCCCTGCCAGAAGAGATACGGATGTTCTTGGATCTGCTCTTTGAAGCTGTGAAGCAATTCAGTAATGGTAGGTACAGGCAGGAGAGTGTGAGCATCTAGTTCATTCTGACCTATAGGAGGAGAAATACACATAGTGCTGTTACATGCTTCAGTTTGTCTCAAATGGCTTCCTTGGAAGGATGAAAGGATGAAAGTAGACTTCTGATAAGAAGGGGGATTTCCCTGAGGTTTTACTTGTGAAGCACAATTGCTATCTTTTATGGATCTCAGGTCAGAAAAGCTGAATGACTTGCCACAGCTGTGCACGTAAGCTATAGCAGACCAGGAATGAGCAATTACTGGTATTGTAGCCTCCGTGCTGTCCTTCTCATGTAACGTGCTGCTGAGCACTAGGCTACCGGTATGTGATGGCAGTAAACAGAGGTTATAAAGTGCTCTGATACTGAGGCAGTGAGAGATGGATGGATATCTGGAGCTGTCTTTATTTAAATAGCTGAATCTGAGGAACTGTAATTTAGGGCCAGGTGACACTGGTTTTTATTGTAAATTATTTCCAGTGTCTTTACAGTGCTTGTCTAACTTGCTGACCCTTTTTCTATCACAGGGCCTTGCCAGACTGCAGTGCTTCGAAGTATGTCAGAGCTGGATTTAGCTAAAGTCCTGCCTCTTGGGCGTCAGCATAGCCTCTTCAATGGTCTCGAAGTTGTATTGAAAAACATGGGACATCTGATCAGTCAGTACCTACCTGAAATTCTACAGATTATGCTGTGCATGACAGCAGTGGTGTCCTGCATCCTCCAGCAAAGAGAGAAGGTATGATACATAGTATATGCATGTATATGTATATGCATACCAACGTGTAAATGAAGATCCTTTCCCTTAGCCTGCAGTTGTACAAACATCTTCATTGATTCAGATAAAGATAAGTTCAATGCTTGCATGCAGTGAAGCTTAGCGATTAAATGTCAGTCAAAATAGAGGCCAGTGATATTTGTCTGAAAGTGCTACAGGGCTCAGACAGTGCAGGCAGAGTTAATATCTTTAAGAACATGCTTTGGAGTGCATTTTTGCTTGAATTAGTGTGGAGATTTGGAGGTTGCTACCTGTGGAAGGAAGGATGGTTATGAGGAGAAAGTAAATGATTTGTTGTAAGGGCACAATTGAATCTTAAGGCCAGAGGTTGAAATGGCCTTAAAGATGTAGTTTCTTGGTTGCAAGGACAGACCACTGGAGCAAGGAGAGGAGAGGATTTCAGGTTTCTTGCCTGGGGACTTGAGAGTAAAACTTGTCTTTGAGGTGCTTTGTTGTGTTGCCAGATGCAAGGAGAGCTCAGCATTGTGGATGATCGCAGTGATTATCCAGAGTGAATGTCTTCTGTCATGGGGCGCAGGGAGAACGTGGCTGCCAGCCATGCTTTCAGCACAATAGAAGCACATCCAGCTCTTCATCAGGAGCAGTCATGCCAATCCACTGTCACAGTCTGGGTCTCAGCCAGGTACCTGCAGAGCTCTGGGAATGTTTCTTCCCTTGGCGTGCAGTGGCTGTGCGTGCAGTAAGAAACAGGTGAGGGAACTATTCTGTTAAAGATTGGCTGCAACTAAAGAAGAGACATGTTGTTTTATTGCTGCCCTGTGCCCAGGAGAGCAGCACACAGACCGCTGAGCTCATTCCCACACCAGTAAGACCTTAAATGTGTTAGGAGGATAGAGACTTTGAGTTGCCTGCTAGCTCTTCCTTGAAACACTTTACAGCATCTTGCGGAGGCCCTGCTATCGCAGGGGGCTCTGTTGCCAGTTGTTTGGAAGGTACGACGTTGAGCCAGGCTTTTATGCCTTTCTAAAACTCCTGTCTTTGCCAGGCTTCAATGCAAATAGAGTCTTCAGTGCTCAAGTCTAGTCCTGCAGAGCCTGATCATATATTAGGAGAGAAACAAGCAAACTGCAAAGTCATCATCATCACTGCAGTGTTGAAAGGAATTACAAGAGGATAGACTGAACAAGGGATGTTAGGTAATGAATGTTTTGTCACCATGCACGTATGTTCTTGCCAGGACCTGTCTGTGAGCATCCAAGGTTAGAGCTTGTCTCATAAACAATCCAGCAAACAAAGCAAGCTGTTGCAGTCAGGTAGCATCCAAGGTCCCATAGTTGTCTGCTAGCTGCACAAAACCCTAAATGGTCTTCAGTGTGAAGGGAAAGGCAATTCTGTAGGACTGCAGCATCCCACTTAAGCAACAGATTGCATGTGCCTGCATGTTTTAAACTGGGAAAAGAGTTTTAAGAACTGCTTCATTCATTGCTGGGATATGCACATTTTGCCTGGGTTACTACAGTAAACCTGTCACCATTTTGTAACTTGAGCAGTGACAGTTTATCATTTGCCTGAACTTAATTTAGCACTTCATTAGTCCATAAGATGTTAAAAGCTCAAGGAAGAGTGTAAGAAATCTGTTTATCTTGGCTAATGATTAGGTGACATTCTTGGGGTTTGAGAGTAATTTATTGCAGGCTGATAATGCCTGGAGAGTTAAACATCTGCTTCAACAGTTTTAAGCTAAGTTATTCATTTCACGTTTCCTACCGATTGTGTTCCATAATGAGTTTCTTTGTCCTTTTGAAGTCTTCATCTCAGAGGACTGCTCTTCTGGCAGTTGAACTGTGGGAGACTCCAAATTACTTTGTTTGGTCACCATTAACAATAGCAGACTGGTTTGTGCTTCCTGCATAAAAGTAGGTGCAGGTTCCTGCACCTGTTCCTGTAGGTGTTTGGCCCTTCAGAGCAGCTCATGGGCTGTTTGGAAGCGGTTTCCATGCCATTACATTACTATACTTCCGCACAGTATGTGAGGTCCTAGGCAAGAGCATCTTAGGATCCTTATCCACCATCTCCTCTTTGGTTTTTGATGTGTGATTTTGCGTGCAGAGGTAGTGTAGCAGTTACTGCATGGTAGAAGGTGTCTTCAGAAACCCATATTCACATCAAATACAAAAATCCTGATGTCAAAGCCTCACTGAAAGATACCAGAGCTGCTTTGCAAAATAAGAGAGATGTATGTTAATTATATGTGGTGGATATATAATGGAGACCCTGAGGATCCCATGATTTAGCTTCAGTCTCAGACAGTGGCCTTTATTTGCTCTGACATGGGTCTCTTGTTTCTGAGACAGGAGTCTTGAGTATCTCATGTGTTTGTGCTGTAAGCTGCATTGCACAGTATGGAAGTAATTTAGGTCACTCAAGTCATAATAGACTCTTCTCCCCAAGGAGAAGAGAATGCAGCAGTGCATAAATAACTTCATGATTAGCTGTATGGCTGATTTCCTAATTTAAACATTTTCCCCAAGGAAGTGTAGGAATGTGGGTGCTACATGGAACATGAAGCATCCTCCTGTAACCAAATGCTGTAGTCTGCCCTGCTCTGCTGGAGTGTTTCATATTCTTACCTTCTCTCTTCCTCCTCCACCTCTCTGTCTGTTAAGTTCTTTTCTTCCTAGTAGATCTCAGTGTGAGAAGTACAACTTATTTTTACAGAGCTGATCTAGGTCCTTACCTGGGTAAGTGGAATTATTTAAGTGTCAGGGCTGGAAATGCAGATGGTTTGTATCTTTCTGCAGTGTGTCCAAAAAATGTGCAGATGGTACTTCAAAGCAGTGAATGTGGATTTGTATTAGCTGAAGAAGTTCTCTGTAACTGACTCATTGCAGGAACAGGCACTTTTTAGAACAATACATGTCACCTGTGAGTACACAAGTATACTGCTACCATGCAAAAGTTAGAGGAGAAACCAGAAGAATATTTTGATAGTTCAAATAAAGGTTGTATCTGTGGCCAATGAATCGCTGTATCTAATTTCAGAGCAAGTGGTTAGTGTTTGTTCTGCAAAGGCCTTACTGTTTTGTTTGTTTTCACAGGTCCAACCTCGGTTGATTAATCCACTGAAGAATTTGAGACGTCTTGGACTCAAGCTTGTGGTTGAGTTTTTTTCTGATTATGAGACCTACAGCTTTAGTGTGGAGGAGATTAATGCAGTTTTCCATGCAGTGGTATGGCCTCAGGTAATGTGTTTCTTCTTCCAATCCGCTGTATATAACCTGTACCATTCAGAGAACTCCGTCTCTCATTTGCTGGTATTCTGATGTGTGTATGGAAAGCCAGTTTTGTGGCTTATGTCTGGCTAGTCCTGGAATAATAAAGTCACAGGCTAAAGTACAAACAAATTCATCTGAATAAAATGGATGGATCTGTTCTTTAACCACAGAAGCAAACTTCTTCCTTGGATGCTTCACAGAAGCAAAATAGTATTTCTAGGTCACTGCTAGGTACACTTTGTTGCTTTCCTATTTGAAAGTTATTTGGCCTGTGGTGGGGGGTTGCATAAACAAAAGTAGGTAGACTTTGCTGCTGCAGGAAAGGGAAGTCCACAGCATGGTCCATCAGTGGGCTCTGCATTCTGCCTGCCTGCCTGCCAGGAGTCCCATATGAGCACAGTGACAGAGCACTGGACTGTGGCCTTCACCAGAGAAATTCAGATCATGTCTTGTTTGGAAAAATGCACTATTGGGAGAGAGAGAAAGAATGCACTGTATTGGTAATGAAATTGTGCTGGTCATGTCAGGCAGTGCATATAGCTCTGTATTCGTGGGGCAGAGCTTGTATGTTCCTGATTTGTTCTTGGAGTCCCTTATGACCATCCACTTTCCCAGTGTTTCAAGGCCAAGGTGCCACACAGGCAATTTACTTCTGTCCCAGGGCAGTACAATTGTGTTTCAGGCTTGGAGTCAGCAAAGCACTTAAAGAATTGAGGGAGCATGTGTTTGGAAGTGCTGAGTAAATCTGAACAGGAGGTAGAATTGCTGTTAAATAGAATTCCTGTTTTCCTGGTAGATGTGAAAAAGACAGCACTGGTTCTGGAGTTTGGACTGCAGAATGATTCAGAAGCTCCCTCTAGAGGGAATTTCTGCCAGTGAACACCATGAAGATTTGATTTTGGCAGAAGAACTGTTTGGCTTGTGTGCTTTAAGGCTGTAGAACTGATGTGTGAGAAGGACGAGTTTTAAGCCAGCTGTGCTGGGAACTGGAGCTTGCTGCTGTTCTTACCACAGGATTGTGCTGCAGAGGCTCAGTATTAGTAGCTGCATGGCAGCATACCTGCAAGATTGGATTTGCAATTTAATCTTCTTTGTGCATTGTTCAGAAAAGTTCTGCCTAGTTAGAAGATCCCATTCCCTGGGTGCAGTGCAGTGCATGAGCTTCTCCCAGAGCAAGGGGGGTGCTTCTATAGCAGCGAGGCCATGGGGACACAGAATAGATGCTGGAATGGCAGGTGCTGTGGTCAGGGCACAGGAGATATGGGAGGAACAAGTCTTGAGTGTCATGGTTGAGATCTCATAGGCATGTTCAGGAGAGGTGGCTGGGTCTCTGTGGCAAATGTGAGGCTCCATGAGGAGTCACTTTTGAAGGAAGGACAAAAATGGTAGCTGAAGTGCTGTATAAATATGGAGTAAGATAATCTAACAGTGAGACCAGAAATACTGGAAGAAACAGAAAAACAATGAAAAATTTGCTTCCTAAAAAAGGCAATCTGTAGATTGTAGTGGGGTCTTTGTTAAAAATTAGGTTTATAAGTGGCTTTACCTACTTGTGTTGCATGAGTGTCTGATTTTTATCTCCTCTAGGTTTGCAGGTTGGCTTCAGAGAGTCAGTATTCTCCAACTTTTCTACTCAAACTCATTCACACCTGGAGTAAGAATCCCAGGTAAGTGTTCTCACAAAGAAGCATGAGTACTTCCTTGAGTTTACAAAATTATTGTGAAAAACAAATAGAAAACAAACAAACAAAAACCCACACCACTCTTAATGGCTTATGAATAATTGTGCCAAAATCCATCTTTTCTTTTTCCAGTGAGCTGATACTCTTTAGATAGCAGTCCAGATGCAGTTATGAAGCTTTGCAATTTATGCCAATTACACTATTTTTAGTGGGCTGCTTTTCTTATATATGAACAACCAGACAGATACATAGCCTAAACTTAGCTCACGGGTGAGGAAGAGGTGACTTCTTAGAATATGTCTGTGTCTTGACCAATTACTTTTATTTAAGTCGTGGGAGGAGGGGTCAGTGTGGGGAGAGGAGGGAGCAGTTTTGCAAGATGATTTCATTTGTGTTTTTTGATTCCTTGTTTCTGTTTTATGAAAGAACGTGGGCAAGTTCAGCACAGCATCTGTGGCAGATTCTGCAACCAAATTTTTTTTTTTTTTTGCTTTTTTTTGAAGCAGACACTGTGAGAAATTCCATCTCTGCTGTCCTGAGTGATTTTTACGTTTTCCACTGCCTTCCTGCTTTTCCTTTTCTGAAGCATCCAGCATCTGTTTTAAGACCTGTCATTTGTAATGATGAAGAACTTGCACGCAAACTTAGGTTAAAAAAATAAAAATGTATTGGATTATTGGGATAGGAGCAGACTCTTACAGGAGACTTGGACAAACATCTCTGAAGAAAGGGCTAAGTTTAGTTGATGCTACCTTGAAGCACGAAAAGGGACTTGATGGCCTGAAGCTGCATTCTCTCTATTCTTCATAACACTGTGTTTCTGTGATGTTTATGGTTTTTCCCTGTTTGAAGTAAAAGACAGTCATTATCTGTTTTACATGACTTTGACTCTTTGTAAAAAAGAACTATAAAGCTTGATACTTTAATTTTCAGCAAAACTTTTTTATAATCTTTCTCTCAGGTATTTCCCGTTGCTGGCCAAGCAGCATCCAGGTCGTCCAGAGTGTGACATACTGTCAAATGTGTTTGCTGTGCTGTCAGCCAAGAATCTGTCTGAGGCAACATCCAATCTTGTGATGGACATAGCTGACAGCCTTCTCAACAGCCCCAATTTTGAACCCACGGAGCAGGTTTCTAGTTTGAATGTGACTGACTGTGTTGTCATGGACGCTGGAGAAGAGTTGGAAGGTACGCATGTATGAGAGTTGTAAGAGGCCTGTTGGATGCTTTGGAAGGAGGTGTTAGATCATGATGAGGTTGTCTTTGCCCTGAGTGAGAATACAGGGAAGGAGACCGTGGAAAAAGCACTGCACCAATTTGTCTTGACATGCTCAAGAAATATACAGTTCTGCTTGTGTCATGACAGGTGAGATTCACATTTGAGCATCAGGGTCCTGAGCATGGAGAAAACTGCATCTGTAAGGAGTCCAGCCATTTTAGGAGGCAGTCCGTGTCTTTGAGGAACCTCCTTGGTACTTTTTGATAAGCCTGCACCTTCAAGGGCTGTAACTGAAATCTGTGAGGAAAGCTTTTATTTTCTACATGTCCTTTCTTTGGTCCTAGCTCAAACACATTAGACTTGTTCTCAGCAAGTATCAGTGCATGTTCCCAGCAGCCCTGGACATTCATAATTCCCACTGATTTTTCTTCCACTGATGAAACCTCTTTTGTTTGCATTTTCTCAGTTGTTTGTGTAGAGCTGAATATCCTTTTTGTTGTACAGAGCTTGTTTTGTTGCTTGCAGCACAGAGGTGAGTGCTGCTAACTGTGTTATATCCTTTACAGAGACCCTTAGCCTAGGTTGCCGTTTGGTTCTGCCTCATGTTCCTGCCATACTTCAGTACTTCAGCAAAACGATGTTAAATGTGGAGAAAGTGAAAAAGAAGAAGTACAGAGCTCAAGTCAGCAAAGAGCTGAATATACTTTCCAAGTAAGTGATTCGTTAGAGCTCAAAACACTTGAAGAGTTGGAAAGAGGGAAGAAAAAAGAGGCTTTTCATAATAGGCTGCAAATTAGAAACATTGTCTGAAACTGTAGATTTACAGCATTTGAAAATATCTGCATCTGTCATTGACCTTGGAAGTTGCTGATGACCGAGTGGAACGGTTTTCCAAAATTGATTCCAGCTGTTTCTGTTGCTGGTACTCAAAATCAGTACCTCTTGATATAGGAAAAGGCACAGAAGAGACTGCAGACTGAATACTAGGGCTGATATCATGATTTTGGCAGAGAAGACTATTAGCCTAGATGCAGATGGATGGGCTGACAAAACCCTGTGATAACAACAATGGTGCTGACTGAGTTCTTTATACTGGTGACTGGACTGATAGAAAATAGTAAATTAACATTGTCTTATCATGCAGGATCAGCAAATTTATACAAGAAAAGAGTCAGAATTCAGTGCTCGTGAGCCTCCTCCTCCCTTTCCTTTACCAGAGTAACATGCAACAAGTAAGTATAAATGACTTCCCCCCCTCAACATTGAAAATGCATTTTTACTTTACTGAAGTAGATTTGTTTAAGGTGTGGTTAAGACTTATTGGGTACATGCAATTTCTCATGATTAGCCTGAAATCAAGTCTTCATGTGTTCGTAGATCACTCAGCACCCTGTCATTGTGTGTTGAAGTGTTCAGGTCACTGGATGTTTGGTAGGAATGCCTATGCCCAGGCTGATCGTTGCCCCTTTTTCTGGGGAAGGTTTTCAGAAGTGTTTTTACAGCATTTACTTCCTTTGCTGCTGTAGTCAATTCACCTAATTCTTTGCAGTTTTTGAAATAATTGCTTTCTTTAACTTCTACTTCATGCACCCCAAATTCTAAGGCACACAGCATCTGGACAGAATATGAGCATATGCGAACGTAGTGCATGCTGCATAATGGGTGGGGCTTCATTGGTCTGTTGCAAGATAGCAGGCAAACATTGTACAGCACTATTAACCTGCTCCCATATCTCCTTTTCCATTCTATTCTCCTTCCACTGTTAAGGGGCCCACCTATGAGTACAGAAGTGTATCTCAAAACTGAAACTTCTATAAAATCCTAAATTCTTCAGGCATGCAGAGCTCTTCGTGGTTTAAGCTTTTGCAAACTGTTAATTAAATCAAGCACTGAGGATAGTGGTAGACTATCCTAGGGGTAGTGGTAGACTATCCTAGTGGTAGACTAGCCTGGGGTCCTGTTTTCCTCTCTGCCCAGCCTTGTTTTCAGACTTACAGTCACATCTAATGGGAATGAATGTATTGATTTTTCAGCCTGATTTGCCTGGATCCTTGGATCAAGGTTTGGGTCTTGTTTTTATTAGATGATAGTTCAGATACTCAACGAGAGGTTTTGGGGTTGTGGAAAGAACTGCTAGGCAGCAACCTGTAGTTTCTGCTTTGCAAGTGGTCATTTAGTTGTTCACAGATGGTTTTTTAAATCTGTGAATCAGTAGGGAACCATATATAATTACCGTTCAGGGAGATCATACAAGTAGATGGTACTGTTAATGTTCATTTAACAGATTAAAGAAAGACTGTTTTTTAAGGCTCTGTTAGTTTTTCTGATCTTTGAGTCAGCTGAGCGAAGACAACAAAGTTTTTGTTGCGATGGCACTCCTCTCGAACTCTGCTTGTGTCTAATTGAAAGGTTGCGAGTGCTTCTAAGATGTGATGATTGCACCGAGTATGTCCTCCCAATTTTTTGCTCTCATTCAGTATCTGTGATCTGAATAAAATACAGCAAAGAAGTTAAGTTCACTGTCTGTCGTGAAACACTTCCCAAGGAAATATCCCAAGTAATCTCATGAGGTTTTGGTAGTTATTGACAGCTCTCTGTCTCTTTCAGGATGCAGAGATTGACATTCTGGAAACAGTGCAGAACTTGCTGAGACATTGCTCAAACCCTGCAAGCTTTCTCAAACCTCTGGCAAAGCTTTTTTCTGTCATCCAGAACAAACTGTCTCGACAGAAGTTGTGCTTGGTATTTCAGGTATTGCATTTTTATATGTCTGTGTGCTTTTTTTCCTTGTTTTAACAGAGCAAGAACGAAATAAATACCAGGATTTATCCTTATTGTACATGAGCTTAAAAAAACCTTTCAAACTCTATCATCTGTTAAGTGGAAGTGAACTAACAGAATTGCATATGATAGACACAAACTGCAAGACTTGTAAAACTTTTGGCTTGTAGCCTTGTTGATGTGAGCATTTCCAGGGTTCTATTGTATAAGAGAAGCCAAATAAAGCACGTTGCATCCAAAGTGAATCCTATGTCTTTATGAAATAAGAATGGCTTTCAGCAGCTTGAAGCTGATTTTAATTTTTATTATTCTCTCACAGATTTTTAGTAGTCAGGCTGCTTTATACTTCTTTGAAGTGACTTATAGAACTTTTTTTTTTCAGTAGGAAAACCCAGTAAATCCTCAATGTAGATATTTAGAAACTTAGGAAACTAAGACACACATATTTCCTACTTACAGAATAAAGAAAACAATGGCTAAATGGCTCTTACTAAGCTTGTAACAGGACTGATACTGTCACTTCAATCACTTGAGATTTAAAAAAAAAAAGAGTCCTCCTAATTTCTAAAAACTATAACAGTTAAACTATTTTCTTTTATGTTCCTTTTTAGACTTTATCTGATTTGGACAGTGAATTGAAATATATTACTGATGTTGTTAAGGTACGTCCAGTTTTTTTGCTCCATTTTTTCCTCAACATTGTGTTGTAGCGTTTCTAGCCTTTGTCATGAATGACTTGTTTTTCTCTTAGCTAAATGCCTTTGATCAACGGCATCTTGATGATATCAACTTTGATGTACGTCTGTCAGCATTCCAGTCAATCACAGCCCACATCAAAGAAATGCAAGCAGTGGACATCAACTTCCTGATCCCCATTATGCACAACTGCTTCTATACTATCCAGGTTGGCTAAATGTTTCTTCGTTTGCTTTGTGCATCGCGTTTCTGTAATGAACTTAACTTCCAAATTCACTCCATCGACTGTTTATTTGACACTGCAAAACATTCAGAGAGCATGTGTCTTCTCAGAAACACAAGTTTTTAAGTTTCCTCCACTTGCCTTTTCCCATTTGTCCTAAAGGGTAAATACACTGCAGCAAGAAGGCTAAGCCAAGTGCAGTGTACCTGTCTATCAACAGGTGGCCTGGAATTGTCTGATCAATTTGTGCTGTACAAAAGGCATATTACGCTCTTGACAGGCTATTTTTGTTGCCATGTGTTCTGGTTGTGTGGGCTTGCTGATGAGTCTAAAAGGATTTTTCCTGCTTAGAAAAGTGGGCATTAGTTCAGAAGTAGAACTTCTACGAGAAGGTTTTTGAGTTGGTAGAATTGTTGGGTCACTACAGGCTTTGTTATGCTGTGTAGAGTGGTACAGTTCAGTCCAGTCTTTTGACGAGAAAAAGGTGTCATATCCAGACTCATGCTGTATTATTTCTTCATCCACTCAGCTAGGGGATATGGCTCTTAGTGACAACGCAAGCCTTTGCTTGACCAGCTTTATCCACCGCCTGGCAGAAATCGACCATACGGAAGATGACTACAAGGAGCTAATCCAGCACACTCTCCTGGAGTCTGTGAGAAGGGGGCTGAAGAGTAAGACTGAGGTAAGGCACTGTTATCTGGTAACATCTCCAGCTGTCTTCAGGACACCAGGGCATCTGAGACTTTTTATAGATGAGTCTTTATCCAAGCAACAGACTAAAAGAAATGCAGGTGCCCATAGTAATCAAACTTACACTTCATTTGCAATCTTAGAAGTCTGCTGTTGTGTGTTTCTTTGCTGTTGTTTTTCTTTTCTTATATGTAGCTCCTTCTTTGGAGGGGATACTTTAATTTATGTGCAGTCCAAAATACAGGTATATTTGCTCTTAGCAAAGAATAGGATCTGTTGGCCTGAAACACTTTGTAAATGACAGCATATCTGATCTGAGGAGTGTTTAGCTGCCTTTCCAAGGAGTGCTGAACCTTCACTGCTTGCTCTTTGCAGAACATCCAGCAGGACTACACGTCATTGCTTTCCTGCCTCATTCAAACATTCCCAGCAAATCCTGAATTCCGGGACTTGGTCCAGCTAACCAACCGCCATGATCCTGACATGGACTTCTTTGAGAATATGAAACATATGCAGGTAAAAGGCAACGCACATTCTTTCCACAATGCCTCTCTCTCCTTACCAAAGTAAAAGCATTTTACTGTGGAGTAATGTTGTCCAAGTCACCTTTGCTGTGTCTTTAAAGAATTGAACCATATCATTAGATGTCATTAAAAAATAAAAAGGGTTGTGGTCATTGAAGTCACGTGGGTGATTGTGAATCAAAGTCAAAATTCCTTAGTATTTCTATCTATAAATACTTTCTTTTCATAATTTAGCTGCACTGTTTTGTACATCTTTCTACTTTAGCTTTAAAAAGTGCTTTTAATTTAAGTGATTGTTTGTCTCCTTGAGTAGACATCTCCACCTTACAACCCACGTGGGATCCAGCACACAGACAGCAATAGTGTTTTGAGAATCCTGAAGATGACATAGCAGGGAGCAGGGTGTTTTCTGTGTTGTTGTTTTTTTATTCCCAGGCCTTTGAAATATAAATGCTGCACAAAGCTTGGGTACCTGTTTTTTCTTGTTGTAGAAAGAAAACACAGCATTTCTCCTGCTTCCAGGAAGGCACTCAGAGCATTTGGTGCATTTGTAGTTATATTTTGAATCTAAATTGTCTTCTTGTAACTTGTCAGGCCTTCTCATCTTGTATCAGTTGCCTTTCTTGTCTGATACATGAAGATACGACATTCTTATGCCTGTGAATTCACAGTGAAATAACTCACTGAGTTGGAATGTTTATTGAAGCAGAAAGCTAGTGAAGACCTAAACATGAACGAAAAGGCCATGTCCTGTCCTTGGAAATGACCGTACTGTGTTTGTCATTGCTTCAAATTGAGCCACTTTCATGTATGGGCTGCCTTGTGCTAGCTGTGACTCAAGGGCCACGTCATTCACTGTCTTTTGTGTTTGGCTCAGATCCACAGGAGGGCACGAGCCCTGAGGAAACTGGCTAAGCAGCTGACTGAAAAAAAAATTGTGCTATCATCCAAATCCCTGCAGAACTACATCATGCCTTATGCTACTACTGCCATTTTTAGTGAAAAAATGCTTAAGGTAGGCTTTTAAATTTGATATAATTTTAATATTTTCACTTTTCTTGTAGTGTACTGTTAGGGGGTGGGAGGGGTTTTTTTTGTTTTTTTTTTAGGTGTGTGTTTGATTTGGGGTAATACTCATTTGCATTTTTGTAATCAGTTTATTTTTTCCCCTGTGTCTCCAAACTCCTCTCATCATGTTCAATTGTTCGATTAGCTCAATTAGTTTGATTAGTTTGACAGCAGAATATATGTGGTGGGGAGCACAGGCTGTACCTAGTCAATGAGGTGGTAATAAATACTGTTTTCACAGGGACTATGAGGGGACCATAGGAATTGGCTGAAAACCTCTGAAATCAGTAGCAGCTTGGTACTTAACTTTTGAAGAGTGACATTCTGTTGGTTACTTTCCAAACCTTTTATTTAAAACGTGAGGTGAAATTTCTTGTACTGTCCATGTAGATAAACTTTCTGCTTGTAACTTGGAAAACCAAGGTTTTACACATCCGTACTGTTCCCTGCACGCTGTCGGGAGAACAGCAGAGCTGCTTATGTCAGAACAAGGAAATGTCATTTGTATAATTTGCTTACTGTCAGAAATACTCCTTTAAAGCAGAAACAATTAATGTTCAGGCACATGACCCAGCACCTGTGGCCGTCAGACTGTGCCCATCAGCAGGGCAAATGATGTTGTCTCTGACCAACAGGAAGTAAAATACATTGACTGACGAAAAACTCGGTGAAGTAGGAAGCGCGTTTTCTTTCACATTAGCAGTGGATTAACAATGTGTGTTTCTAGTTGATCAGCATAGATGAGCAATATGTGATATGGTTATTGTATCATGACTGTTTTTTAGTTTTTTGCACAAGTTGGCCCACAAATTTAGTTCTCTGAGAGAAGATAAACACGTGCAGAAATACTTGGAGGTATTACAAAGCAGGTCTGGAGATCTTCTTTGTGAGCTATGATTTTTAGTTTATTATTATCATTATTATTTTTAACCTGGGAGGTGATCTAAAAGAGCTGAGTACCTACCATCCCCACTGGACAGAAGTTATTTCTGGCTTTTGTTGCTTTGAGTAGAGTATACTTTAGAATGCATGAATGCTAACAGCAACTGTATTTCTGCTTTTTGGGCAGCATGAAAATATGGTAACAGCCTCTGTTGAAGTTGTTGGAGCTGTCTGCCGACATCTGTCATGGTCAGCGTACTTGTACCACTTAAAGCACTTCATCCATGTCCTGCAAACAGGGCAGATCAATCCGAAGCTGGGAGTCAGGTGGGTACTGTGAACAATGCTGCTCTAGGTTCCTACAAAGACTAAAGCAAAATTCAGTGTCTTAAGGAGCATCACATGAAATTTAACCCCTTCACAGGCATGACAGATTGCCCACCTTGGGGTAGGCTTTTGCAAATGAAAGTGGACACAGCTTTGCAATTCAGTGTGATTGAGCTGTGAAGGATTAACAGGTTGTTACTTTCTCATGCTGTCTCACTTTGTGCATGGGAGCATTAGCAGTTTCTGCTCCTGCTTGGTTGTACCTTCTCCTGGGATACCTCCATTGCTCCAGTACCACTGTATGTGAGGTTTCACAGTGAGGTAGGCCACAGGATGCATCTAGCTGAATAGCAATCAGTTTTTATTTCCTAATTTGTTATTTCAGGATAAACCTCTTTAAACCTCACTGTCACTGAGTCTGAAATTATTTTAAATGCATTTTTAAGACTTTCAGTTGTGTAATTCTATGCAGCCTCTCCTTGTGGGGAGAGCTAATCTCTCTTCATGTGTTTCTTCTGCAGCCTGTTAGAGACAGTGCTGGAAGCCTTTCACTTTGACCATGAAACGCTTGAAAAACAGCTTGTGACCATTGAGAAGCAAGGTGAGCTTTCTGCTGCTGGTTATAGAGACACTCCCTTTAATTGCTTGAAGTGCAGCTAATTGAAATTGACTTTTTTTTTTTTTTTTAATTTTGAGGTCAGCTACTCCCAGCTTTTTTAAATGTGCATGTTGGAAAACTAGTTTTAACTTCATTTCTCAGGAGCACTGCAGACTGTCCTCCTATGTGCTGACACAGAGAGGAGAGGTGAGGGGAATCACCTCCTCATGACCTCTCTACCCCAGGCCTCCATAAGCCAAACCAGCCCAGACTTTTTTTTTTCTAACCTAGGAGGTTCTCCACGGTCTGCATATAACCATATGGTTGCTGCAACATTTTTGTCCTTGCTCTTGGCCATTCTAATTGTTATCTGCAGCTTGAGCAACATGCTTTATGGCCCTGCTTCCCCTGTGGTTTCATGGGAAGAAATTACCACTTTGACTTGTCCACCATTGTGGTTATCTATCCTGTGGCCATTGGGATATTCTGAGGAAGGAGGAGGATATCTCACAGCTGTGCTTGTCAGAACCTCTTGCCTCATGAAATGACCAAAGGTAAAGGAATGACACTTCCCTAAGGTTAAAGGGCATGGACCTTTGCTAAACTGTTACTGGAGTTCAGCCAAAGAACAACATACTCTTTACTTTAAGCCTAGCCCTGAGGGGTGATTAACAGAAACCAGCATGCCAGAGCTTCTCTACCCAGTAAAACAACTCAATGTTTCCTGGTTTGTTTGCTGATACTGATGGTAGGTAGGAGCTCTGTTCAGGTCAAAGCCATCACAGGAGTCTGTTTTGAGGGCTTGATTTTTGTGGCCACCTGTATTTACCTGTGATTTTTGACAATTGACAGAAGCTGCTGACATGGATATCGAGCCAGTGGTGGAGGGTGAAGAAGCCATGGAGCTGGAACAGAGCGAAGGGGAAGAGGAGGGGGTTGAGGAAAACAAAGGGGAGAATATCCCTGAGGAGCCAACAGAACCTGCACTGGTCCAGCCTGAACAGGCAGCTGAGACAGCTGAAGACACTAAGCAAGTGGCCAAACCTGTTTCTTTCTTACCCCGAAATAAAGAAGAGCTGGAGTGTTTGATCAAACATATTCAAGATACAGTTGTAGTCAACATCTTGCCTAAATTGCACAGGTGTATTGTTGCAAAGGTAAGGAGCTGGCATTGGAAAGGTGGTTTGCAGGCCTGTGCTGCTACTGTGAGAGCTGAAGTGGTATTGGAAAGAGCCCTGTTAAAATGCAGCACATTAAAAAGAAAAGGCACAAGTGGAGAGAGACTGCCTGAAAGAAGCTTCATCCCATTTAGCTTCTCTATTGAAAATGCAGAGATTCATCTTGCCTGTCCTTTAGCTGTCTGTTTTTTCCTGTAGTTAGCAGTGGACAGCACCTTACCATATCAGCCTCTTCTCAGGGTTTGCTGAGAAAAAGCAGGATTTGTTTAAAAGTCTGTTTGTTACACTTTTTTTATATTAAAAATGTATTATCTCTTGTTCTGTCTTAAAAAGGTTAAAAGAGATGAGGAACATAAGGTTGTGAAATCCAACGTTGTGAATGACGATGAGGTAGTTCGTGTTCCTTTAGCTTTTGCAATGGTCAGGGTGATGCAGTGTCTTCCCCAAGAAGTGATGGAAGCCAACCTGCCAAGGTAGGTTCCAGAAGATCTCCTTGAATACCGTTACATTTTGCTGGGATTGAGTGCAGGCACCTTTCCTAAGCTGTGGTTATGCACGTGGCTAAATCCAGGAGGGGCCTCCTGACAGGCATTACATACTTCTTTGAAGGACATTTTCCTAGTTGCATTCCCCTTTGCATTTGACTGCTGTAAAGCTAAGTTTGAAAGGGACTTGGTAAATCCTTAAATAAGCACAGAGCTATGAAGCAGAGTGCGGAGGTAGGGGTAGCAGGGCTGGAGAAAGAGTCGCATACAGAAGGAAAAGACAGTCTCTAAAATCTCTTGAAGGACAATGGGTACGTGACTACATACTCTTTCTGTGGGGTTGGCTTGAAGCATGTCTGTGCTTGTAAAAATATCCCTGAAAGCAGCCTCCTTGGCTAGCAATGTAATTAGTTCTGTGTTTAAGAGCAAACTAAACTGTCCGTCTGTGTTTCCAGCATCCTGCTGAAGGTCTGCTCGTTTCTGAGGAACAGATTTCAGGAGATCCGGGATGTTGCCCGTAACACCCTCACTAAAATCATGGAAGTGTTAGGAGTGCAGTACTTTATGTACATTTTAAAAGAGATGCAGTCTACTCTTGTCCATGGGTACCAGGTAATGCTGAAATTCTTTGTCTTTTGCTCTTTATAGGTTTGTTGGTGTTTGTTGTTGTGTTTTTCATGTGTTACAAGGAAAAACCAAAGGGAAATTGTTACTGAAATTGTTTTGCACTGGGAGAATAGCTTGGTATTATGCTACTAAATACTGCTTCTAGTGCCTTCATCAGTCTTTGTTATTCCAAGTAGTATGCTAATATACAGTAACTGGGGGTCTGTACCAAAAGAACTGTTAGTCTATGCAGGGAAGAAAAGAGGATCTCCATTTTCCTAGTGAAGAGCTGAGATACCGAGGTGAAGAATTAATTTCTTGTTCCAATAAAATTATTGGGAATCTTTTCATTAGGGCCAAGCAACAGTTGAGGTGAGTTGCCACAGGGACTATACAGGCAATATGTAGTGATGCTAATTGAAGGCTTGCTTCCTAGATCCAGAGCCAAGGCCCTAACTATTAATTCACCTTTCTTCTTTCCATGGTGGTTTGTGGTAAGAATAATTTCTGACATGAATTACTACAGTAGAACAGTGGGAGCTTCTAGCTACTGTAACATTGAAAGCACTGATTTTCACAGCCTAAAAATAGCAGTAAGAGCACTGGAGAAAGAGGAGATTCCTGACCTCTGCCAGCGTGTGGAGGAAGGGGGGTCCTTTTCCTGCTGCCTATATGAGGATTCCTCATATAGGTATTTTTTCCTATAGCAAGAGCTCAGTTGTAGTGTGTGAGTTGTGATGTCTTTGCTATGGGAGTCTGCCTGTCCAGTGAGAATATAAGTAGAATATAAGTTAAGAAGTCCATGCAGCGTATTGGAAACATGATCTGTTCTCTTTTATTCTAGCTTCATGTGCTGACTTTCACTGTGAACCTGTTACTGACGGGCCTTACTTCCAGGCTGAGTGCTGGTGATTTGGACCCCTGCCTAGATATCCTGATTGAGGTAAAAGCTATTCAAGATTGAAGGAAACATCATCATGAAATGCATGGGGGAGAAGGAGGCAGGAGAAGGTTGTATGTACATTGCCTCAGACTTGGTGGCAAACAGGGCTGACTGTGCTTGTACAGCAAAGGGAAGAGACTCTGGGACTGTTTCCTGAGTCCTGCATCTTGGGAGGGAGGTTGGTTCAAGATTAAGACACTTAACTGTGCTTCCCAGTGGTTTAGATGGCCGAGCAATAGTAAACATATCTAGTCAATGCAGTCCATGGATCTCAGCTGGACACCCAGAGAAGTGTTTATTTGCATGCCTTGGTCTGACTGGAATCCCACTTCCTGTATCACAGTGTCACAGAGGGGTGTGAAAACAGCTTTCCCATCTGGTGTGCTCAGCCTGGTGCCTCTTACATTAACAGAGGAAGGATGGGCATGATTCATGGGCAACCTGGAGAACTGGGCTTTCTGCAGTTGGAGAAAAATAGCATGGTTTTGCTGTTACTGGGAGAATCTGACTCTGTTTTTCTGCTCCTCTCATCGATTGCTCCTGGCTGCTTCCCGAAGATTTTCAACCAGGAGCTGTTTGGGGATGTAGCTGAAGAGAAGGAAGTGAAGGGAATTGTCTCCAAGGTTATGGAAGCACGCAAGAACAAGAGTTATGATTCCTATGAAATTCTTGGAAAGTACATAAGAAAGGGGCAGGTGACAAAATTGATTCTGCCACTGAAAGAGGTAAGAAAAGGCAACTAGAGTCTTGCTTTACTTTGAGTACTCTCAGTTCTGTATGGTCTAGAAGAAGCTCTAGAGCCTCCAGGTGTCTACTGTGACATGTCCTACATAATCTCACTATGGCTCCCCATTTTTCTTGTGGAAGGCAGTATGCACCCAGCTCATAAAATGGAATCATAAAATGATGTCCAGGGCATCAATGGTGTTCCGGGAAGCTTTCCCCCACCAGAAGGTGAAACATACCCCACTGCATGTGCTCTGTGTCCTCTCCTTCTGCCAACTTTTGTTAATATTCTTTTCTCTGAGGCTTCAAAGACTTGCAAGGATACTCTGTGACTGGATCCCTTGCACATGAAGGAAATGTCACCAAAATGTATTAAGACTCTTTCTGAGTAGAATAATTGCCTTTACAGAGATGCAATGTTTTGAGTGGGGTGCAAACCCATGCAGAAATGGAGCCCTGTTTGGTCATGAGCTCTGGTGTGTCTTGGGAGCGACAGGTGAACTGTCTGGAGTCTAAGAAGAGGCTGGAGAGAAAGAAAAGGAGGGATGCTGGGGCAGAGCTGAGGCGATAGGAGAGCTTGGGGCTTTAGGCAGCAGGTGATAGAGGAGTTGCTCTGGCTTTTCCTATGATTTCTGAATACAGATGGCAGACCACTGCCCGTCCTGAGTCTCATGTTGCTGCCTTTTTAGATCCTGGAGAGCACTACAAGCCTGAAGATAGTCCGGAAGGTGCATGAGACACTGCGTCACATCATGGCAGGGCTGATCTTCAACTCGGACATGAACGCAGAATACCTTCTCCTCCTCAGCCATGGTCTCATCAGTGAAAACTTGCCTCTACTCACTGAAAAGGCCAAGTAAGTTCCAGTTTACACAGCTGGTCTGTTAATGGCTTGGAGGTTTACTTGCAGAAATGACAGCTCTCAAAGCCAACAGATCAAATGTGTGAGGGTTCCCTTCTTTTCATGTGCCTTTGTTTTTGATGTAAGCTAATTATTTGGGCAGCCAGAGGGCAGTGAGAGAGCTTAGAAATTTATCACGTCCTGAACTAATGGAAGTCTGTTCTTGCAAATGCTCGTGGTCTTGAGTGAGACCACCTGGTAAGTGGATGTAAATGTTTGGATTTAGGTACAGGTGATGGTGTCAGGACAGAGCTACAAACTAGCAAAGGTGATTGAGGCCTTGGACATTTTCATGGTGTCAGGAACAAGAGAAACTGGCCTGTCACTTTATCACTTCAGGCAGTAGAACTGTCAGATTTCCTCTCCGTTTGGTGGTGTCACTGCTCAAAATGGGTTTGGGTATCTTGCCTTTCCCCCATGTTGCGTAGGCTGGCTTGCACTAGGATCTGACAGTTGTTTGCAGACTTCCTGTAGCAGTTTTTAAAAGCTATCAGAAAATTCAGTAAATCATTGGTAAATCATGCAGCGAACATACTTCCTTGAAGGAACTACCAAGGTTCTGTCTTGTTGGATGAGCAGAAAAAAGTGGAGAAGTTACACAAATCAATGTGCATCTGTTATCTTTGTAACAGTGACGTTGCTCTCAAGTCTGAGTGTCCCATCTGTCATGTTGCTCTCAAATTCAGTTCACTGTATTCACAGATCTGCTTTTACTTGCTCTGTGGGTAGCAGCTGAGCCCAGTCCAGCTCTCTCTGCTCCCAACAGCAAGCTTGCTGTGGAGAGGGTTGAAAACTGAGTTTTCACCTTTGCTGTACACTGTTTTTCAGAACAAAAGTTGTCCCTCCTCCAGATCCTCGGCTGCAGCCAGAAAGCTGCCTGCTGCTCCCACCCACTCCTACGAGAGGAGGGCAGAAAGCACCCATCAGCAGAAGGACAAACATGCTTATCTTGGTTGATTCAGGACTTAGGGTAAGGATTTCCTCAAATACAAAGAGAAAGCTTTGAGATTCAAATTTTTGTTGAGAGTATCCAAAAGAAGGTATTCGGTACGTTGTATAAAAACACAGCCACTTGTCTTAATTTTGTTTTGCATATGGTAACTCCAGTGATGCCTCTTAGAGAGCGATAAAATTGCTTAGCCTGTTGCAGATATTTTAATGGAATATGGCCTAAATTCCACTATAACCCAAAGCAATGTGGGACTTTACTTGACTTATTTGAGCCACAGTCTGAGATGAATGTCCTGTGTTTTCTGTGCCAGCTGCTGCACATGAGCCTCAAGAGTTCCAAAATAAATTCATCTGATGAGCATGTTTTGGAAATGTTAGACCCCTTTGTTCAGCTACTCATAAACTGCCTGAAATCCATGGATGTCAAGGTACAGTTCTGGCTGGAGTCTGTCTCTTCTGCTAAGAAGGGTCCTGCCCCCAAATGTCATGTTGCAGTTGATCTGCAAGAGCAGAGAAAGGTGTCCAATTTGCAAACCTAATTTCACAGGTATACAGTTAAGCAAGTGGAGGACAATATCCCAAGGGGGAGGAGGGATTGTTACTGATGGAGGACTGAATGCTCTGCCCCTAGTGCTGCTAGTTGAAGTATGGATGAGTTCTCCTGGAGCATGTTCATACAAGTACTTTGCAGACCATGTGTGAGGATTTTCATGAGGTCCTGTGACTGCACAGAACGGTATTGTCACAGCCATGGCTTCCTTTGATCCAACTCTTAAAATCTTTATTCCCAACACCACAGATAACCTCCTAAGGTTTGAGTAAGCATAGGAGGGAAAATATTAAATCCCATGTTTCCTGGGAATGGAAAATGTGCGTCAGACACCACGAGATACCTGGAGCAGGGCTGTCAGGTGACCTGGGATTTTGCCAGAGCAACTCCTGTGTACCTCTGCTTCAGAAAAGCTCCTGCCATCTGCTGTGAATCAGCACTGTGTTAATGCCTTTACCTAGTAAAATCAAAGTTGGAGAATTAGGGAGTGGCAGATAATATTTTTAGAACTGAAAACCCCTTTGTATTTCATATGAATGTTTTGAAAGATAGCTAATTCCCTTTTAGCACAGTTGAAGATAGTCTGACAACATCTATAAGCAGAGTGAGAAGTGTTTTTTCAGTGCCATTGTACTGACATGCTGACCTTTGACTCTTTCTTACAGGTGATCACTGGTGCTCTGCAGTCCTTAGTATGGATTTTAAAGTTCCCTTTGCCTTCTGTCAACACAAATCTGGAGTCACTAATCAAGCAGCTTTTCCTCTTGCTGAAAGAATTTGCCAAGACAGGAGTAGCCAAAGGCCAAAATTTCCACCTGGTTGTGAACTGTTTCAGAGTAAGTCAGAGCCAGGTCTGCTCACTTCTACTTCAGCATTAACTTAGTAGAATGAGACTTTTTCCACTGCAGATCCTTCCTGCAGCTGGTCCTGGAGAGTTTGTCTGGAGACTCCAAGGCAGAGTGGGAAATGTATTCTTGCTCTGATTCTTTCCTAAGTCTGGAGTTATAGAAAGTTACCCCTTGGATATGTTCTCCAATGCACAACTTGTAGCTGGCAGTGTTTTATAGAAACATATTTGCCTTCTTTATTCCCTGCAAGAGTGTCATGTTACCACCCTGTCTTCTGAGAGGCATCAGTTTTGTGCCTGAGTAGTTTGCTTTTAACATGATTCATTGGACTTGAACCCTCATACCTGAAGTGAGACAAGGGAAGAGAGCAGTTAATAGTAGTGGTAACTACTGTTACTGTGTGCACGGTCTTCCTTGAGATGTCTTCTAAATACATTCCTGAATTAATTACAGCTTCATGATCATCGGGGAAACTGAGTAATTCATGCTGAGTCCTAGGGCCAGAATGATTTGTTCTCTTCCTGTCGGTGTTCCTGTGTCCTGGCTCATGTCTGTGAGCATCCCCACTCATTTCAAGGACTGGAAATGTCGATTTCCTTGCATTCAATTTTTGTCTCAAAATTGCCAGCTGAAAGCAAAATGATGAGAACAGTGTTAACTGCATGTTTCAGAGCACCAGTTTGTCCTTTCAAACCCAAGTTTTTAAATAGAGTCAGATTTTGAGGTGGGCATATATTTTATGGCACTGTGTGTGTATTGACAATGTGCAATTTGATTTTGCAGTCTGTAACAATACTCGTGAAGAATGCAAAGAGCAATATAACAAGCAAACAGCTCCAAGTGTTGCTTGGCTTTGCTGAAGAGGACATCTATGATTCATCACGCCAAGCCACGGCCTTTGGCCTTCTCAAGGTATTTCTGTGGAGCAAGCGTACAGGTTTTGTGAGCCAGTGGAATGGTGTAGTGATCTTAGGTTTTGGTGGAAGTTTTAAGATCTTGTTAGGAACAAACCACAGAATGCCATTAAAGTTCTCTGTTATAGAAGAAGAAGAAAAAAAACTTCCCTGTTTGAATTGTAGTCGCTGTTTAAAGTTGTTTGGGAGGCTTTTTTAGATATGTGGTGTGTATGAGGATGCATTTGGGTTGGGTGGCAGAATGTTTTTGCTAAAGGATCCACATCCATAACCATTAGACCAGATATTCTGTGTCCTCCAAAAGAAGCAGATAAGGATTTGCAAGCCACCTTTTTTACCTCGTGTGTTGTTTTATTTTCTTTTTTTAAGTCCCTCTGGCTACGTTTGAAGATGTGCAAAAGTCAGTGTTAATGTACCACCTGATACCAGTGTAGTCCCAGGTTATAATGCTGTATGTCACGCCGTGCAAACAAAATTACTTGACTCCAATTGTGCTGTCACATTTTCAGGCTATTCTATCCAGGAAGCTGATTGTCCCTGAAATTGATGATGTGATGCAGAAGGTTGCCCAGCTGGCCATCACGGGCCAGAGTGAGCCGGTGCGAGTCCAGTGCAGGCAGGTGGGTAGAAAGAGAAGTCTCTCGTGTTACTTTACTTACAGCTGTCTAACAGGGTAGAGGGTTTAATGTGACCATTGCAGCTCTCACACAGATGTGCTTTAGCTCGACTGAATCCCCAACCCTGTTTCTCCATCTTCCTAATCCTTGTCCCCTTGTTATCTGGCTGGTTTTACTGCTTGTGAATGATCCGTAGCAGAACTGCAGACTGCTTGCCTGTGGTGAAACTGCTTGCCATGGTCATAGCTTCAGCGAGCTGCTCAACAGCAGTGAACAGTTCCTCCTTTGAAGGCTTTTAAGTCTGTGTAACTAAGAGTCTTGCCTTTTTCTGTATCCTAGCAGAAGAAAGTTTGCCACAAACCGCTCTTTCCCACTACTTCTTCCCTCTTTTTAAGCTGAGAGCAACCAAAAGATGGAATTGGTTTCTTCATTTCAAGCATTGAAAAGCAGGAGCTGTGCATAGCCAAGTAGAGCTTTTCCATAGTTAATAGATGGATTTTGAAGGATGCTGAATTTCTATTAGCAGATGCCTGGGCAAGTCACAGTAATACTCTAAAGACTGATCTGGCAGTTGTCAAATGCCTGTAGATCCTGTTCCAGGCGTGGAGCTTGAGAGCAGCTGATCCCTTGTGGAATAAGAACTGGCATGTGCAGAAGGAAGGGTTTATTCTCATACACGTACCGCTCCATAACTGGATTTTACTTGTAACCTTCTTACATGCTTTTCCAAGTGTTTCTTGGTAACCCCTTTCTGTTGTTTTGTTTTGTTTTCAAGATTTACTTGAAATATATTCTGGACTACCCCCTTGGTGACAAGCTGAAACCCAATTTGGATTTCATGCTCGCGCAGTTGGAGTGAGTTTATATTCCCTACATCTCTCAGTACAGAACCTTGTTGCTTTATATATGACTTCAGTGGCCTTTGTGTGTGCTGTTCATGAGGAGGAGTGGGTGTGGATGGAGTCTTGATTTTCCTACCTATAAAACACTTTCCCTTTTTCAGAGGTGGATGTTTGAGGAATAAAGCAATTATATCTTCCCTGTTGCACAGCTGTTTTTGTTGCTGTTTATCTATGTAAGCAAAGGTGCTGTTGTTTGCCTAGTGTTTAACCAGCTGCAGTGCTTGTGAACCAGGTGAACTAGAAAATTCAGAAAGAATGAGGGAAAGTGCATTTATCTGACTGCTGTCCCTTGGCAATGGCCTCAACTGCAGTTGCAGGCACAGTTGAGGCCTACTGCACCAGTTCAGCTGGAGCAATGTTCCTGAAACCTCCTTCCAAGCACAACCCCTCCTTTACTCAAGGTGACAGTAGTTTCCTGTGCCCGCAGCACCAAAGCACAGTGCTGTTGTGTTAACCCAGGTTGGCTGGAGCCCTGTTTGCCCTCCTTGCCTCCATGTGCCCAGTCTCTAGCAGATGGAGCTGAGTAGCCTGTTTGCTTCTCTTCTCAGTATCAGACCAGGTTAAGGAGCTGTTGTAAAAAGATCCCTGCCAGCATTGGCCATTCTTGTAAATTGTTAGTGACTTCATAGAGTGTTAACCCAGCCCTAACTGTTAACCGTTTCCTCACAGTTACGAGTATGAAACTGGAAGGGAGTCTGCACTGGAGATGATTGCGTACCTCCTTGACATGTTCCCACAGGTAATGACCACCAAGCACCACCATGGTACCAAGTATCAAGCACTTGATTCTTTTCAGCTGTTTGCAGTAACAGCATTTTCAGAGCAGTTTATTTTGGGAGCTCTTAGTAGTTCATATTATCTTTTATCATGAGCAGGATGTTCACTTATCTCCAAAAAAACTGGCTTTGCTCCAGAAGAGAAATGACATGCTGAAAAGTCGGCAGTACTTCTGTATCCAATGTGCTCAGTCTGCAAGTAAAATAAAGCTCTGTCAGCAAGAGCTTGGGTAAACTTAATGGTGATTTACGCCAGGAAAAAACACATGCCGTTAAGGAAATGGGGTATGAATAGAAAGCAAAGCCTAGAGATTTCTTACCATGATTTTTTCTTTTAACATTTATGAGGGATATTGTTGACTGAAGTGTATGTGATGTACAGTACCAGTTTCGCTGGCCTGACTGGAGAGGGAGGACCTCTCAGTAGGGTGGATCAAAGTGAAAACGTAAAGAATAGCTGTGCATCTATGCAGGATAACATACACAAAATGCTAAGCTGCCTTGATGCTTTGCAGCTGGAGTTTGAGCATACAGGAGACTGAGAGAAGTGCAATCAAGCAACAATATCGGAGGAAGGAAGAGAAATTCTGCACAGTAAGCTGTGCCTCTCCCCCCCATTAGATTTAGTATCTTGTTCCAAGCAACACTACAAGGTAGCAAAGCACTGCTGTCTCTGCAGGAGAAGGGCATTTGGGCCTGATTGCTGTAGTGCTTAGAAATTTATGCCTGTTTCAATGTGAGCTGTGAAAAGGCCCTTTAAGATTTGACACTCAAGTTGCATCCCAAGGACACGTTAGCAAGTTGGCATCAGAGGAAGGATGGGGCTGCTGTGCACTCACTCCCTGCGTGCTCCAACAGCTGGACCATCCTCTCCTTTCAGTTCACCTGCCTTAACGTGGACTCCATTTGGGGCTGGAACTGGTCCTATATAATGTGTAATACCTCTCTTTTCCCCTTTAAGTGCCAGAAGCTCCTTGAGGATGTACCGCTGACTAACGGCTGTTTCTGTCTAGGAGCTCCTCCACAAATACTGCGGGCTGTTTTTTCTCTCCCTCTGCATGACGATGATAAACGATGACTCGGCCAAATGCAAAAAGATGGCAGCCCTGACGTGCAAATCTCTGCTCACGAAGATAAGCAACAATAAACAAGATCTGATGTTTTCGCTGGTCACAGAGTGGTTTCACAGCAAGAAGGTATTCTTGTTCTTTTCGTTGACTGGGTCTAGACTCTGAGGACTGAGGGAGATTAAGGCAAGCAGGATTGCTAATGCCAGGTGTGGTGGGTTGGTGGGTTCAGTTACGTCCGATTTAAGAGTTTTAGGAAAGGAGCGTGGGCAAGAATCACCTTGGAATGAAAGTTCTTTAAAGCTGTGCTCAACACTGTACTTCTTGCTAGCAAGAAGAAAGGGAGAAATAAAGATTTGTATGGCTACAGAAATGTAGAGAACAGCTGCTGCTGTAGGTCAGCCTGCAGAGCTCACAGCTGCATTGCACTGCATTCCAACAGCCCCACTTGGGACAGGTATTTCACCAGCTGCAGCTTTTGCTCAGGTTAAAGGTTGGAGCAAATTCCTTAAAGCTCTTCTGATCCCAGTAACTGACTGTTCATGCTCCCTTAGCTCAGATTTGCTTCGTTCTATTCCCAGCAGCCAGACAGTGGCAAACCTAGTCTTACAGACCTCCAGTTTTGATCTGGGTGCCTGGCTGCTTAGTTTTTCTCGAACAGGACTGAGGTGCTATCTCTCTGCACTAGTGGAGCAAGTGTTCTTTAATATTTCACCCTTTTCATCTCTGCTATGTTCAGTTCTTGGTTTATAGCTGTGAGCTGCCCATTGCATTGTGAAGAACCAGCGAATGCAAAGTATCTGCCAGAGCTCTGCAGCTAGGAACTGGGCTAGAAGCAGCCTTTTGGCATTTAGTTTCAGGGTGCTTTTCCAGGGACAGTGTGTCCTGCCAGGTGCTTGTGTCCTTAGTTGGCAGCATCAGCTTTTTCTGTACTACTCTGAAAATAAGCTTCTCTTCAGATGCTGTTGCAACAAGCAAAAATAGGAGCTGTTACCAGCTCACAGGAGCTGCAAGATTTGATTACCAAGAAGCATTATTCTTTCTATTGGCAGAGCTTGCACAGGAGGTTGGCTGCCCAGGCATGTGGTTTGTTTGTGGAAGTGGAGGGAGTCATGTTTGAACGACGCCTTGAAGCTGTCCTCACCTTGATTGAAAAAGAAATCAACCCAGTTCAATTTGAAGATGTAAGTCATTTTACCATGTGTGAGGATTGGGGAAGGAAAATGGAAGAAGGGAAGAAGTGTAGGAGAGATCTAACCATTGAACCTACTGACTGGGACTGAGGAAAGATACAAAGCACACACATTTGTCCTGAAGGGCATGTCACTGACCTAGAACCATATTTTGTCTGTAAGCCCAGCCTTCATGTCGTGTCACAGCACAAGGAGCAAAGGAACTTTGCAAAGCCACCTGGCCTGAGCCTGCAGCCATGCTGTGGAACCTGCAGGCATACTTCTTGCTCCAGCCTCTGTCAAGGCTTCCACCTCTGTGAGTGGAAGGGGTTCTTGAAACAACCCTTGAGTCACAGGTTTTTGGTTTTTTAACCTGTTTGACTTGGTGGGTTGACAGCATGTAGCAGTGTGTATGTCCAGGTAGGTTTCCCTGCTTGTGTGGTCTTCACTGCAGGAGAGAAGGGACTTGTGGTTTTTGTTTGAAGTGAAATTAAAAACCACTATCAGAAAGAGTGGCGGGATGCACGTGTAGCACTGGGATGGTTAAGAATCTAGGTAGTTATAAAAGAGCCATGCTGACATCTGGTTAACTGGGAAACACGTCTCATAGGTGCAGAGATCTGTGTAAACACTGAAGGTCAGAAGTGCATCGCTTGTGACTGACTGCTTTGTTGAGTGTTATCTACACTTTAACTGTCAAAGGAATTCCCTTCCTGTACTTCAGGCCATGGCTTTGTTTTACTGAATGTCTTTATGTGCACATGATTACCTCAGAACAAGGCTGCCTCAGATTGGCATGGCATGTGATAATCCCAGAGGGATCCCAGTCACTGCACCTGGGGAGCTGCCATGGATGTAACTGATGTGCCTGGGCGCCACGCTGAACGAGAGAGGAGCCTTGGGGTGCGCAGATTGGCAGGAGATCAGAATATCTGCAGTGATGAGAAATCCTCTGTAATCGCCCCCTGCGCTGCGACATGTGGGTGAAGCGCTGGCGAGCTGCATCAAGCCACAAATGTGGTTAGAACCTGGAGGGAACTGAGTAAAAGAGGGTTGTCCTAGCAGTGTGGGGCCTCCCGGCTGGTGGAGGCAAATCTCAGCTCAGCTCAGCTCTAGGAATGAGAATCAAATGTGTGCAAATACATCTATAGGCATAGCTAATATATATCATGTGCATAATGCCCTGCGTTTGGAAACCAAAGGGTTTGTTTAGTGATACCTGTATAAAACAGAGAAGAGTTACTGTAATAATCTCCTGCAGAGGTTCAGTTTCCAGAGGAAATACTTTATTGGAGCTGCTTCCCTTCAGTTTGTTACAGCAACTGGATACAAGTCAGTCTACTGTTTCTTTGCAGAATTAATCTGAGATTGATCTAGTAGGGTAAATAAGCACCATCTTCCAGTCCTCATAAGCATATTTCTGGTCTTGCTGATTTTATTAGATAACTGAAGAGGAGGAAGAGAAGGCTGCAGACAGGCTGCTGTTCAGCTTTCTTGTGCTGGTAACAAAGCTAATCTCAGAGTGCAGCTTGATTCAGTTAACCAAGCATGGAGATCTTGTCAGCAGTATCTGGGGTAAGTAACAAGAATTATTATGGCTGGGTTACAAGGAAGACCGTTGGTGTGCCGTGCGCTTCTTTACATCCTAATATAAGCAACTGAACTCTGTCACACACGGTTTGCATGCTGCAAAATGCTAATACATGGCAGCTACTGGGCGGTGAAAGAGCAGATTTTAACAGAAGAAGTTATATAGTTGATGGAAACAATATGCCGTTTTGTCTCAGTTGCTGGGAAGTATTTCCTATTTTCCCAAGAGCACGTACTTGCAAAGTATTGCATTTTTGACCATAATTACAGCCTCTTTAATGAAAACTTTCAGTTCTTCTGGGAAGAGGTTTCCTTGATGAGATCATACCAGCCAGCCAGCAAGCGATGATGTGGTAATGGCACTTGTAAATACTGTGTGCCTGCCAGGACGTTAAGGCCTAGAGTTAATGACTCAAGAGGTTTCCATATGAGTGAGATTTTACAATGTCAGGCTGGCTTATTGTCATGTTTTTGTCTAGTTTTCAATTCCTGCTATCAGAAGGAGTGTTTCTGGCTGGATTATGTCTTCAGAGAGTTCAGCCTGCCAGGTGCCTTTAGTGAGATACAGGGTAACCCTTGAAAATCCTGGGTTGCTTGTTGAGGTGCAGCTTGCACAAAGGCAAGACAAGAGGGCAGCTCCGTTCCCCTCTCTGAAAAATCAGCAGCCTCCTTCCAGGGGTTAGATCTGACCATCTGGAGCAGGGCCAGCTCACCCAAGTCACACAGCAGGAAGTCCCCAGACATCAAAGGCAGATGAGCTGTGACACTGAGCCCATAAGGGGACTGTAGTTGCCACAGAAACATGACTTGTCAGCCAGGAGGGGAGCAAGTGTCTTTGTGCCATGCCCACCCGTCCTGCATAGTTGTCATCACTGCCAGCAATGGCCCCATCTTTAGTGGTTTGGAAGTGCTGTGGTAACATTCCCAAGAATAAACTGATTATGTTCTGAGCAGAGGAGCATGGTTCATTTCCTTCGCTGTTTTACTGTAGCTATTTCACTGTAGCGTGTGCTGTGGTAGCTTGTGGAGGGATGTGGTTCTTTTTCTGCTCTCGCTGGACCAACTCCTGTGCTGAAAGAGGTTTCCTTTCCCCTAGGCCATGTCCAGTCTCACCTGTGGCATCCTCACAGCTGGGTCTGGCTGACAGCTACTCAGATCTTTGGCTTGTTGTTTGCATCTCACAAACCAGAAGATCTTGTCAACAAGTGGAAGGAAAGGCAGGCAGAAAAGAAGAAAAAGCCATCAGCAGAGCTGTCTGCGTCCACACTCTTCTTGACTGCTGAACTGGACAGCAAGGTAATTATGTCTGCACTGCTCCTCCCCCTATGCCCGCACCCGTTCCCTGGCTGGGACGTAAAAATAGGTTTGTAGATTGGCATGTTCAGTTCTCTCGGTTGCTTCTGTCTGCTGCCTAGCACTAATCACTTAAAGCACTTGAGTAGGTGTCTGCTGCTGGGAGGGGGCTTCTCTGGGTCTTATTCTCAGCAGTATGAAGGTTCCCTTCTGTATTGCAAGATGCAGGCAGAACTTGTGCTGAGCCAACCCTGATGACTGCCTTTGGCAACTGCAAAATGCTGCTTTGGCTTTCTGCTACTGGCTCTGTCACAGAACGATTCCCTCCCCCTTTTTGTCTCCCCAGATGAAGGAACTCGTGTTTGCGTTCTGCCATCAGCTGCACTCTAAGTTCTTGGACCAGTCTCTGGGGGAGCAGGTAAGATCAGGAGCTTGTTTGGGGCTCCAGGAGGGCAAAGGGCAGGCCCTGCCAACAAGGCAGTGTTAACCTCCTACTCAGGACAGCAGTGCTGCTGTCTGGTAACGGCTCAGGGCGAACACGGTGCCTGGCTGCTGTGCTGAGGGTGTCTGAGCAGCTGCGTGTCTCAGAGGGGCCCAGAAACGTCCCCCTGGTGGTGTCAGTCTGCTGGAGGGGCTGAGGGGTGGGACGCACCACGCAGTGCAGGACTGGGGTCCCTGCTGTCCAGCCCTAACCTTGGCTCTTTCATGCTGTGCTCGCTGCTGCTGCTGGCGCTGTAGGAACCTACAGTGACTGACTCCTGTTTCCGTGCTCCAGGTTGTAAAGAATTTGCTGTTTGTCGCCAAAGTTATTTACTTGCTAGCACCTGCCTCAGAGGAAGGAGAAGAGGCTGAAGGAGGACTCGGCTGTGAAGTGGAGCAGGAGCCCTCTGAAGATGAGGGAGAGCAAGATGTTTCTGCTCAAGGAGAGGGAGAAGAAGAGGACACGGAAGAGAAAGGCCGGCCAGCCACATTGGTATGGCTAATGAAGAAGCTCTCTCTCATGGCAAAACGAGAAGCAGCATATTCCCCTAAAGTCCCTCTAAAGGTAAGAACAGGGTCAGACCAGCTGCTTTTGATGTGGAAAGCAGCTGTACAGCACAGTGTTACTCTGGTGTGGAGGGGAATGGCAATGTGCAGTTACTTTTCAGAAGGGGTGGGGAGAGTGACAGAAGAACCTCAGTGGTTCCCTGTGGTGCAGAGTTGGGGAGACTGAGCTTTTGTGTCTTCAGCTGCCTCACACAGGGCAGTGAGAACAAGCCTGTGTGTTAGCGTTAACAGCTAAGAAGTGAAGTCGCAGCTCACACATTTGCAGGTCCCATGGGATTGTGTCTTGTCTAAGGCTGTACTTGGCTGCAGTACGACCTTATACCCACAGTGAGTTTCTGATGAGTGCCTGAAGCACCTTGTATGTTGCACGGTGATGCACAGTGCTCTTGCAGCAGTTCAGTTAGGCAGTTTCCTTCTTACCTGCCTTTCACTGTCCCATACAATTTTTTCAGAGGAGCTGCATCTTTAAGTTCCTGGGAGCGATCTCAGTGGATCTGGGAAAAGAGAGAATCAAGCCATACCTTCCAACAATCCTCACCCCACTGTACAGGGAGCTGAACAGCACCTACGCGGAGCAAGGTAAGTGGTATCCCTCACAAAGAGTAGCAGAGGGGAAGGTGTTAGATCTGTGCCTCAGCATGAACACCTTGTCATTCTTCTCCTGTTGAGGCACAGATGCCAAAAGCAGTGAATTTCACCTACTCGCAGTTTAACCAAAGTATCAGGAAAGGAATGTATGGTAGCTGGAACAAAAATATACATGTTGATGGAGAAAAAGACTGGAATTAAGTTTGGCAGGCTGCTGCATGCATGTGGGTAATGCTTGAGCATGTGACCTAGTGGAAAAAGTATAGTGGTAAAGGGCGGACTCATGGTAGCAAGACTGACTCCTTGCTGAGGAGGGGAATGAAGTGCAGGCCTTAGGGAAGCCAGAACAAGGCTGTTGCCAAGTGTCGTTCTTTTGAATTGCCATGTTAAGGTCTGCTGTGAGAATTAGGGGCTCAAAGATCCATGGCTAAAAGTGTTTGTTCTAATGCAAACGTGGGGATTTCCTATGGCCAAGTGTTACTGTTGAGCAAGGGGCTGTACAACTTGGAGTTGCTAGTTTGGTGGTAGTCGTTGTTTTCCCCAGAAACCGAGCATCCTGAAAACGAACCTCAGTGTGTGTCGCGTGTTTGCAGTGACTGAAAGAGAACAAATTTCGAGACTAGGGGAGGAGAGGCATCTGGTACAGGAATGCTGCATGCTGTGTCTTGTGCCTTCCTCCTATTGGACTTGTGCCTTCCTCCTGAACGAGTCCAGGTCACTCTGCCCCAGTAGATACTGCCTGAGCAGAAACACCTTTTTCTCCCTGGAGATCCATGGTTGTTTAAAAGTCTTAAGAAAGCCTGAACGCACGTACTGTGGAAAATGACAGCAAAGATTGCAGGAAGACCTCAGCACTTAATTGCTGAGCAGTGAACTGGCAGCAGATATACACTGCGTAACCCATATGAAGTGATGCCTGGTTGGAGAAAGTCAAACTAACTTTGCATCTAACTCGGTGGACTCTTGACTTAAGAGCAAACCTGGTAGGTTATTCATGAAGTGTTCTAAGTGAAGCAAATCAAATGACAGAATAGGAACAGACAACAAAGCAAAAACAGTTACACAAACCATACAATTATAGAGGAATATATGCCTTGAAAATATGTTGTGTGGCACTCAGTCCTTACATCTGAGGACAAAAAGGAACTGGGAAAAAAATTGGAGGAGGGCAGTAATGGTGCTAGGTGATGAACAACTTTGCTAAGTTAGTAAGACACTTGGAAAGATATGGTAGAGATTTACAGTGTCGCAAGTGGATAAAGATTAACTTTTTGCTTTCTCTGTCAGCACACGAACTGGGGGCTTTCAGACTTGCTTTTGGTTTGCCTGTGTGAAGCACAAGTTGTAGTCCTCTAGGAAAGCTGGTGAAAACAAGCATGTTTCACAAGCATCTTTGCTCTGGCGTCTGCAGTAATACTGGGCAAGATGATTCAGTACAAATATTTTAAGTAAAGGGGTAATTCCTTATTGGGTTTTTGGCTTTTGCTCCATATGCTGAAAAGATTAAGCAAATTTATTTTGTTTTCTTAGATCCGACACTGAAGAACCTTTCCCAAGAAATTATAGAACTGCTGAAGAAATTAGTTGGCCTGGAGGCTTTTTCACTTGCCTTTTCTTCAGTGCAGAAGCAGGCCAATCAGAAAAGAGCTATGAGGAAAAAGCAAAGGGCTTTGCAGGTAAGTGTATTCTGCTTTTTTTTCTGGGAAAAGGGATAGAGATTTTCTAAAGGCTTGAGATGTGCCCAGGAAGGAAGTGTGAAAACTAACTTCATCCTGCACTGGGGGAGTTTCATTTCAGAAGATTAATGAGAAGCTAGTGATAGGATGGTTGGGCTCTGGAAGAGGTTCCCTGGGGAAGTGGTCGCGGCCCTGAGCCTGCTGGAGTTCAAGAAGTATTTGGACAATGCCCTCAGACACATGGTCTGATTTTGGGGTGGACTGTGTGGAGCCAGGAGTTGGACTTGATGATTCTTGTAGATCCCTTCCAACTCAGGATATCCTACAATGCTATTTAAGATCAAACTTGTGGGCAGGTTTTGACTGGCACCAAGGCTGTGCTTTTCATGTTACCTGGAGAGCAGTGGTAACCCTGGCCAGAGCAGCCAGGATACCCTCAGTTTTGAGAAGCCTTAGAAAACGGGTGCATTGTCTGTCAGTCACCCATTTCTTGGGAAGTGTCGGGTGTTAACAGGAACAGTTAGCTGCAAACACAAACTAAGCAAACACATGCCTTGTTTTTCATTAGGCTGTAGCAAACCCTGACATTGCTGCAAGGAAGAAGCTGAAGAGACACAAGACCAAAGCAGAAACCAGGAAGAGAAAAATAGAGTTCCTGCGCCATGGCTACAAGGCCAAGAAACCTCGAAACCATGCACTGAAAGACTTAGCAATGGTGGAATGAAAAGGCTTTTCCTTTCTGGAGGATTAATTTGTAAAAACCAATTTCAAACTAGGGAACTTAATTATTGTGAGGAAAAAAAAAGTATTTACATATTTTAATTGTATTTATTTGTATTTTTTCATGTCCTCTTTTTCATCTAGGATCTTAAAAAAAAGCCGTTCAGTTTTTTCCAAGCCTGTATATTTACTAGAGCATGTACAGTTGACTGGACAACCACCATGATTTTTTACATTAAATTTTACTTCATTTTTAAAAGATGGGCTGTTATGACTGCATTCATGGCCATGAATATCCTGCCTTCTGGAGAAAACAGTCTGCCTCTTGACCTTGATTTATATTCCACTTTCTGCAGCTATAAGTAAGCTGCCATTGTGAGCTAAGCAGAGAATTTAGAAATAACAGCTATGAAAGGCGGAAGTTAAACTCACCTTACTGCCCTGGCACAGTGGGGCAGGTGGCAGTTATTGAAGAAATAGAACCACTAATGCCCCATTAACAGGTAGGCACAGTATTATCTCAGTTGCTGTACTTTATTGTAACCGCGTATCTGCACTTAGGGAGCCTGAAGCATAACAACATCAGCTTAAGGAAACCTCTTTGAAGGCTCAGCCACATGACTGGTTTAACTGGCAGTAGCTGGACAAGCAACACGCCTTCAAATACAGCTGACCATTGCAGATTTTATTAGTGTTTTAATTACACCAATCTAGTAACCGCTCTAACTTAAAACCACCCGGGGGGCAGAGGGGAGTTGCCAGCCAGTAAAACTTTCGTACAAATTATTAAGCACATCTTTAAACACAAAGAAAGGAAGGAAATATCATAATGTACACAGCCAGTCACTTGGTTCAGTTTTGCAAGTGAAGAGAGGCATCCACATTACAGGAGTCAAACTCAAACCTGTCCTATTTACAAGTATTCGTAGGCTGAAAATACTTGACTGCAGCAGGAGGAATGTTGATGTAGCTCAAACGTCATTGCAATGGTCAGCTTTGTATCACTGCCTACTCTTCAAGGCCTCCACCAACCTGGGAAAAAGGTAAGTCAGTTTACTAAAAAAAACATTTCAAGTATGTCGAGACCCCTTTAGGAGTCAGCTACTCTTTCTTCTAATGTGGGCTCTAGTTTTATTGGTAGGAATACAGCACGGAGCTATATGGCCTTAGCTAGACTGCACAGGCAAGTCCTGAGATGCCTGCCTGCCCCTCACTTAAATCACAATCTTGCTCATCTGTTTGATCTCAGTAAGTGCCAAAGAAGTGCTGCAAACCTGTAATTCATATTACAAAGCTTTTAAGTCAGACAGACTTTCCACAGCTCCGGCTTTCAAAAAAATAAAAAGATAATTTACTAATGAAGACATAATGAGACTTTTACTCACCATTCCATGGCCTCATCGAGCCCAGTACCCTTAGTTGCAGAGGTTTTGAAGATCTGCCATTTTCGATCCTTCAAAGCTGGCAAGCCAAGGGCGTTTGCCATCTCTGTGGGAGTCATGGCTTGTTCCATGTCCTGCTTATTTGCAAACACCACCAAAATGGCTTTCTTCAACTCTTCTTCCTAAAAAATAAGGAATCACGCAAGTTGTTGCAGGGATTTTTACTAAACCTATTTAGTAAAAGAGGAAAAATATGTAGGAAAAAAAAAGATTTCTTCAGTCTGCTGATTTTTGTGCAAAAGAATTTTGCTGATTTTCTTCAGCAAAAGAATGACACAGTTTGAATTCCACTTGCTCCCAGCATGGCATCACATGGGAGCAATTTCAACACAGGCAGGTTTACAGAGTACTGTTACGTTATGAGATGAGTTGAGAGGTAGATCTAATAAAGTGTATTAAAAAGCTTGCAGCAATTTTGAAAAAAAAAATGTTTTGCTTAACATGTCTTCTTTTTACTCTTAGTACCCTGTTCTAAACCTGCCCTTCCTATTCAATACCTAGTAGGATATTATTTACTGGTACTCCTTCAGGGCCTGGTTTTGCCACCACCGAAGCATTGAGCAGCTGTTCTTGAGGACAGGAAAGTTTTCATGTGACCAAAAGCTAAATATAATTTACTGTCCAAACAACTACAGCAGAAAGCTGTAAAATACCTGCTGCGTGTTTAGTTCTTTTCAGTCAGAAGGGTTGCACGGGCCTGTTTTGAGAGCTGAAATGTCACAACTGAACTTGATTCACTAAATCAAATTTCACATCAGCTCCAATAAACATTTGGAATTTCTTGAAAAGACCATCGCACTTGTTTCCTTACCTCTAACATAGCGACAAGCTCTGATTTTGAAGTGCCAATTCTGTCTCGATCGCAGCTGTCCACTACGTAAATGACTGCATCTGTATTTGAATAGTAACACCGCCAGTATGGCCTGCACAAGAAAAACAAATTCCATTCATAAAACTTCTGAGTTTTAGCAGTGTTTTGTAGCCAGATAATGAAAAACTGCCCCGAGGAAGTAAAACCTGCCAGGGGATGGAAAAGCACTAGGAAGCAAGTAGAGGGCTACAGAAAAAAAAGGGGGGGGGGGGGGGGGGGGGCAAAAAAACAGGGAACAGATTTATTGGAAAAAAGCCCGTGGGACATCAAGTTCATAACTGAAGGACAGAGCAGCAAAGAAAGTTTGTCAGCATAAGGTTTCAGCAAACAGTTATCTTTATAGCAGTTTGTGTAGAAGCAGCTATACGACGCTGCCTGCCACAGATAATCATTATGGTCACCAAAGGGTAAGCTTAAGGATAAACTTAATTTTTTTCAACAACTAATTCATACACACAAGTAACTAACAAGAACCACAACAAACCATCTTTTTCTGAATTATTTTACTGGAGCTGTAAAAGGCTTTATAACACCCATGTCCCATTTTTTTCAGAACGCTGCCTAATTACATACTGAACAAATAAACTGATTTTTCAAACCAAAACTGTATGCCAGTCAACATGTTCTCTTGTTTTTTTCCGATCTGTAGGCCAAAACAGAGGTTGTAGAACCTGAATTCTGATAGATTAAAGTGTTCTCCTGACAAGTGAGCTGTCTTTAAACTTAAAGGAACTAATTTTCAGAAGTGCAAACTGAGGTAATAAGAAGATAATAAAGCATTTATTACCTTATGCTTGTCTGTCCTCCCAAATCCCAGACTTGAAATTTCAGATTCTTGTATGTCACCGTTTCAACATTGAAGCCAATTGCTGAAACAAAGTTAAACAATTTCACAGTTGGCGATTCTTTTTTTCCCTGAACTACATTTACAGCGCTTAGTTCAAAATTTTCATGGCTGAAAATCCTCATTAGCTACATAACGAAGTTCCTCCAAGAAGCATTTATGGCTTAAAATACTGCAGTATTCTTTGAACAATAAAAACAAAGCAGCAGTTAAAGGGATGGCCTGTTTTGATAGCAAAGTACCCAACTGACAGCAATAAAGCACTACGGAATGCATCCTTCATGTCGACACCAGGTGTGTGGCCTCGTAAGACCACAGCAGAGACTATTTCTCAGCAGAAAACTTGACATTGATATCTGGAAGATGGCAATAAAGTTACAGCACATACATATGTCATTCCTTGTCCTGTCAGCACAGAGAAACACAGAACAGGCAAACAAACGATGGATATGGACTGCCTAAAATTTATGGAGGCTGAAGTAAGCAGAACTATACAGCAAGAAGGATTAAGGCACAGTAAACTGCTGGCTTCTAAATGGTTTAAAAAAAAAAAAAAACAACACAACTGACCAAAGTCATTTTATCACAGTCATTCAGGAGGCATCTGATAGATGTGAAAGGGATTCAACAGCCAGTATCCCCGTCCTTCACGTTACAGAGTGATCCTAGCCTTGAGCACACACACACACCTTAGCGTTTGCTGTATGTGGGTATGACTGCAAGAATGCTACGGCTATTGGTAAAATGAATTATAATTCTTTTTAAATAAGCATCTCCTTCCATGAGATCTCACACTGAGTTGTTACACTTTCTTCACAAAGTAAAAACATGCCTGCATTTCTCTTCTGCGTTAAGTAGAAGTGTTTATATAACAAGCTTAAGACCCTTGTCAAAAATAGGAAATCAAACAGATATACGCACAAAATTTTACACATTGAATCAGAAAAATAAACTCCAGAACTCACGTTAGAGCTATGTTTTTTACTAGTTTCTTGACTATTAAAATCTCGTTTGGAGAGATTTTGGAGACGAGATTTTAATAGTCAATAGCTACTAGCTACTGAACATTATCTGTCAAGAAAAGCCTGCCAAATCATGGTAACAATCTTGAGGTCGAATACTTTTTGCATTCAGCAGAGTAGCATAAAATATTATTTTTTTGCACACTATAATAGTGTTCTGTGAGAAAGTTCTCAAATGCAACAGTGCTGGCTCCAACTCCATCAAGTCTCTTTGTATCTGAAGTATGCACATGGTGACTTCAGCTGACAAAGCTCACGTGCTGGCACTACCAGCAAATGAGGTATTTTTACTACAGGATTGATCACTTACTTGGAATGGTGGTAACAACTTCTCCAACTTGTAACCTGTAGAGAATGGTTGTTTTTCCTGCTCCATCCAGCCCCAAGATGAGAATCCTCATCTCTCGAGTTCCAAACAAGCTGGAAAAGATGGTGGAGAAAAAGCCCCCTACAAAAAAAAAAAAAAAAAAATCAGAACAGAAAGGCATTTCAGTGGCAGCTGGCGATACGGAGACTGACCTGATTTCTGACTGAACACCAATATGTTTCCTCTCTTCAGTGGAAACAGACAAGCTCGGGTTGCCACTTGGACACCTGTCCTTGGACACCTATGGCTGAACTATAGCCTTCTTTCCTGGCCTTATGCCACTACGTCGTTGTAGATCTACCCAGCAAAATCAAGTTGCATCGAGCTTCCTCATTGTGGTTAGGAGTTTTTTCCTTTTCTCCCACTTGCCAAAATCTGAGCCAACTACTTCTTTATTTGTATTGGCCTCTACCTTTTCACTACGAGAGACTATACAAGGACACTGAAGCCTGAAAGAATTTTTCCTGATGTTTACAGTCTCCCAGAGGCCATCTCCTTATTCTTTCTTAAAATGAAGTGCAAATCACTAGGTACACCTTAAATCACAGTCCAATGCAAACAATGAAGTTGCACTGAGCTAAGCACATTAATGCTGCAGAGAAGTCTAGGAGCTTATTTAAAATCTTTTTTTTTTTTTTTTTTTTTAAGTGGCTTGTCCCAGCCTCTCATTTCCTCTTTAAATGCAGTACCTGTGGCCAGACTAATACCTGATTTGCACTTATTAGACGTATACGTGTAAAAACAACACTAATGGTGTAACCCAGCAACAATAAAGCCTTCTCCCGATGATTTTATATCTATGTATGTTGAACAGTAATTTTGTGCATCCACCTAAACACTGTAAAAGATGATGAAATACCAAACCAGCTGGGATCATACTGGATAAGAGAAAGGACAGAAGGGAGAGATCTGCAGGCAAAACCTTATTTAAATAGTAAGAAAGAAGAAAGCGATTCCCCGTGTTTGCCTCTCGAGGCAAAGCGCCCTTCGAGGTGGGGGGCTCACTCCTGGGAGGGATTTAACCCTCCAGGCGGCTGCTGCACGCCTGGGCCCAGGGCACCGCGGTCCCTACAGCCCGGGGACCAGGCCCGGCACAGGGGCGGCTGCTGGCGGCGAGAGGCAAACAGCCCCTGAGGCGCCGGTACCGGCACCCCGGGCTCCGGGCCTCGGGGCCCTGACGGGGCCGCTCCGCCTCACGCCGCTCACCCCTGTCCCCCCCAGGCCCCACTGGGCTCCCCCAAGAAGCCGCCGCCCGCACAGCTCCGAACAGGGCCGCCCGAGCCCCGGGACCCCCGGCTGCCCCCGGCCCCCACAGACCCATGTCGAGCCCCCGCCGGGTCCCGTCCCGCGGCCGCCGCCCGCAGGCTCCACGTCGGCCGCTGCCGAGAGTAAAGGAGGCGCCCGGCCCGCAGATTCGGCACGGCCGCGCGCGGAGACGAAGGGAAAGGCTGAGCGCTGGATGAGCCTCTCACACTCCACGTGAAGGGAAGAAGAAGGGGAGAAAGAAGGGGAGGAAAAAAAAAATAATAATAAAATTAAAATGGGGGCCGACGCGGTGTCGTGACGAATCTGCGGATGCGGAAGCCGGGCGGTCGCTGAGGGAACGTGCTGAGGGGAGGCGGCGCGGCGCGGCGCGGCCCGGCCCCCTCACCCGCCCCCTCACCCTGCTTAAAAAATAAAAAAAATCCCCCACGTTACCGGCAACCCGTGCTTCGCCATTGCTGAGGGGCTCCAGAACTAGCGCCTGCCTGCCGGGGGGCCAGCACCATCCCCCCGACTCTGCAGGAGCCGCAGAGATGCTTAGGGAGAGGGGCGGCGTAGCTCTGGGGCATCGTGCCCAGGAAGCAGCAAAGCGCCCCTTTATATCAGCAAAGCGCCTGTTTCTGCCCATATGCATCCATTTCTGCCCGTAGAGCTCCCCTTTCTGGCCATAAAGGATCCATTTCTGCAGAGCTACCCGGCAGCCGTGCAGCTGTCAGTGGCACGGAAGAGGGGCAAAGCAGAACCACCGGCTCCATTCTGTACAAGGGTTTCTGGCTTAAACAATAAGATGCATGCAGAAGATCGCTAGGCGAGGTGGATGAGGGCTGATGACTGCATCAGCAACAGCTGAGGTGGCCAAATGACCAGTTAAAGCATCCTCAGGTTTGCTCTTCTGAAGAGCAGAGTGACTACTGGAGTCACCAAAGGACAGAAACAGCTTAGTAGTGCGGTAAAAGCATTACCGATCATAAAATACAGCGTTTCGGTACTCCATGCGGTGTTACAGCACTTGCCTTCCTGGTCGTGGAGCTTGGCTGTTGAAACATCTGGAACAGGCAGAGGTCTACACACTCAGGAATGATTTGCAAGAAGTAAATACTGACAGCTGTCTAGGCCTAAATCCCACACAAATATCAGTCAGTTACCAGAACAGCATTTTCTGAAATCTAGTCAATTCCTGCGACAGTAGAATTCCAAAATTATATCCTTGTACGGAGTTGCTCACTAAATACAACGCTTCCTGACTTTCACTAAGATAGCAGAAAAACAACAAAATGCTGTTGCCAGTCCACAGAAAAAAAAAAAATCTGTGTAAACCATTAATAACTAGCTACTCCTAAAGTACAGCGAATAACCATCATCTGATAGCAGGGCTATAATTATCCCTGCATAAAAGGTGGCATAATTCATCTGCACAAATTAATTATATGAAGTACAATATCCTTAAGAATGTGAAACACTACATAACGGAAACTTAGAGACAATTTACAAGGCACAAATGGAGAAGTGGGCTGTAAGACCAGACAGTGCAATAAGAGAAATCCAACAGATCCCACATCAGAAATCAGAGGTGACAGTATTTGTTTTTACATGAGAAGCAATACAAAAACCTTGAATTAGAATAATCGGTAACTACAGAACCAATCTACCACTCGAGGATGTTGGTTCCCTCCTCATGCCTTGTATTCTATCTTAATACTCCTGTTTCAGCAGAAACAGCACAGAAGTCCTTAGTCCTCAAAGCTGTAAAGAACAAAATGTCTAAAGAATGAAATGTAAGGCAGTCACCTTCCATGCCTTTCCCTGTGTCTTTTTGTTTTTTTACTTCTACCTGATATCTAGAGTTGTCCAAAGAGAGGAAGCTTGTATTCCTGTTAGCTTAAAAAAGGCAGGGCAATAGGGAACAGAAACAAGCAGTTTACTGTGCAAAAATGATCACCTTTCATAGGGAATCCATACCAAAGGGTGTGATCACAAAGTCTCCAAGTGCTGACACTTGAAATCTCTCTTTCATTAAATGTGTGTGAAGCAAGAACAGCATAAACAGACACAGATCTTTTCATTTTCTCTAACAGCCTCCACAAGTGTAGCATCATCACAACTGCAGAACAACTTCTTTTTGTTTCCTTTATGTCCTCCATTTGAAATCTTTCTTGCTTGAATTTTTACATTAATCATAACTCACTTAAAAACAATTCTTTATTTTTCCGTTCAAGTTGGGAGCAGTAGGAAAGAATGCACAAAACTTGCCAAAGCAATAATAAAAAAGGTAACTTTTTTTGGACATTTTTTAGAAAATGTATGATCTATAAAATATGATGATCCAGAAGGCCTGCCCAAGTGCACTGCTTCAAGGCGCAAGCATCATGTACCAGTCTTTTAAGTCCTTGATATCCTTAGGAGTCCACGGATGCGTCTAACAAGAGCTTGAATAAAGGTGTAGCGTGACCGAACCTTAGAATATAACCCCTCGATGTCCAGAAGCTTCTTCTGCAGAGATTCACCAAAGCTGTTTGTGGCTTCTATCTGAAGCTGAGAAACAAGAGATTTGTTGCAATAAACAATACAAAATCTTCTCTAAAACATCCACTTATCCATCATCCGTCAACCCTTTTACAATGGTTTACTCTCTAAAACCCTTTCAAAAATATGTTTCCTTTCAACTACCCTAATAAATACTAATGGCATTCTTCCTTATGTTTGTCTCTCTAAGTTATACAATGGATAGCCTTTCTATGGAGATTGCTGGGTGACTCAAAGCATTTACAGATTATCCACATATTATAACCTTACAACCTCTCCAAGGGTTTTAGGAATTAAATAGTCTTACATAATTCAGCTTCTTCAATTATACTCATGTAACAATTTCTTCCAACTTCAATTTTCCCAGGCTTTTAAGGACTGTTTAGTAGAGTCCACTTGCATAGATAACACTTTTTCATCAGCACATATGTAAGTAATACGTAAACTGAAAAAATTAATCACATTGTAGGTATTTTAGCAAGATGTTACTGTGTATTTTACTTTTGAACAAATGAAATAAAAACAGATGACTCATCACAAAAAAATACATAAAGCTGTTCTTATAATTCCAGATCTTACAAAGGTACTTGAGATTGCGAAGCACTCTGAGCATAGCTTTTTTGTGCACAAACACCAGGAGAAATGTCAATGGAATTTATTAATAAAAATGAACATTTTTTTCCCTGCCACTTCTGCATCCAGTTAACACAAACTATTAAATTTCTGTGTAAATAGAAATCACTTGTGTTAGCATTCGTATTTTATAGTCTGCTCAGTTTCTGTTACCCTTTTCAATCTCATTTCTCTGTGGCCTAGCTGCTGTCAACCTGTTGCTCCCAACAGTTACAGATTCACAGAAAATTGGGAAGCCTGCCCTCATGTTGCAAATCTCTCAAGGATAACTGATTTTTCAGTGAGCTATTATTAAAAAAATACATACCATTTGACTGGTTTATAAAAGCTAAAGAATGATTAATTTTCTTCCTAGTAGTCTATCTAGATAGTTTTTCATTTAATTTTGTATATTAAGACTTGAAAATGTGTGTTCAGCAATGCAGCTGCTACCTGCTTCATAATATGGTGTAAAATTTTTTGCAACACTTCATTAGTTTTGAATTAAGTTATTTCCCGCTGGTGCTACTGTAGTGGGCTTACGTGGCAAGGTTTAGGTAGCGGGGAGCTGCAATGGTGGCCTCTGTGAGAAGAATCCAGAAGCTGCCCCATGTTAGTTAAGGGCCAGTTCCAGCTGGTTCCAGAGGGACCCACCACTGGCCAGAGAGCCAAGCCAATGAGTGATGGTGTTTCTGCCTCTGTGAGAGCAGAATTAAGAAAGGGAAAAACCCTTGCAGCACAACAGCAGCTGGGAGAGAGGAGTGAGAAGGAGCCCTGCAGCCCCTGCAGTCAGTGCAGCAGGAAGACAGGAGGTGCTCCAGGCAGGCAGCAGCAGTTCCCCTGTGGCCTGTGGAGAGGCCCCTGGTGGAGCAGGCTGTCCCCCTGCAGCCCATGGGTCCCACATGGAGCAGATCTCCACGCTGCAGCCCGTGGAGGAGCCCCTGGTGGAGCAGGTGGATGTGGCCTGGAGGAGGCTGCGGCCCATGGAGAGCCCCCACAGGAGCAGGCCCTGGGCCAGAGCTGCAGCCCGTGGAGAGGAGCCCACGCAGGAGCAGGGGGCCTGGGGGGAGCTGCCGCCCGTGGGGGGCCTATGCTGGAGCAGTTTGCTCCTGGGGGATGGACCCCGTGGTACAGAGCCATGTGGGAGCAGCTCTTAAAGAGCTGCTGCCTGTGGGCAGCCCCCACAGGATCAGTTCTGGAAGGACGGCATCCCGTGGGAGGGACCCCACGGGGAGCAGGGGCAGGGAGTGACTGTCAAGGAGTGGCAGAGATGAAGTGTTAGGGACTGACCACAGCCCCCATTCCCAGTTCCCTGTGCAACTCAGCAGGGGAAGGTGGAAGAGGGTAAATGGTGGGAAGGTGTTTTTAGTTTGTTTTCCTTGTTTCTCACTTCTCTAGGTTGTTAGTAATAGGCAATGTATTTTTCTAATCTCCCTACACTGAGTCTGTTTTGCCTGTCACAGTAGTTGTTGAGACATCATCCTGCCCTTATCTCAACTCTTGAGCCCTTTTCATTCTATTTTCTCCCCCTTTTCCTTTGAGGAGGGGGAGTGAGAGAGCAGTTGTGGTGGAGCTTGGCTGCCCAGCTGGGTAAAACCACCACAGTTACCACAGGTAGAGATGGGAAAATTATAGCCAGACTGCTCTCAATAGCTGTATGGCAATCAGTTGCACCCTGTACTTCTCAGCAGACTCTCTCACATCTCACCTGATCTATATCATGCTGGCTCACTCGATTCAGGCCGCTGCTGAAATCCAAGTTGGGCTCTGAACCAAAGGAATCTAGTGATAGAAAAACAAGAAGTTAAAATTATGTTGGCCACTGAAAAACATAATACTTCCACATCATTATAAAATTATTTTAAAATGCAATACTCAAAATTGGTCAAACTTGTATATTAGAACTTAAAGCATTTTTGGACTTGACATATTTTTTCTAAATCATTGAACAGTCGTTAATAATTTTGAGCACACAACATGGCACTTTGCAAAAATATCCTCCCCAGATCACTTCTCTTTCTGACTTAATTCCATTCCTTTTTTTTTTTAAATCCAAAATTCAACACACTTTAATTTTTTCTGGTGAATCAGTAGTGCCTACATTTCCAAAAAGACTTCCAAAAACACCAGTCTTCATTTTAATTTTTAACTTCATCTTAGATTATATTACATTTTCATACGCATTGATTTTGGACCATGATCTGATTATATTATTTATTATATTATTTGAACTTTACTTTTTTTAACAGAAATAAATACAAAAATACTTCATTTGGAGATATGAGTAATAGACAAAACGCAAAAGCCTGTTACTCAATAATATTTGTATTGTCAATTCTCCAGAGGAAAAAGAAACATAAGTCCAAAAACAAACAAAATCTCTTCATTAAATACAAATGGTAAGATATTAATAGTAACGAGTTAAGTTTTAAATTTAATCAGAGTTACTCAAAGACACCTCAACATTTCAGAAATTTTACCTTGCAGTCTTCCTCTCTTTAATGATGTCCTGGAAGACAGCAGTGGGTCTTGGGAGTCAGTGGGTATGCAATTCAGTAAATAGTGTTCCAGGTGACGCCAAAGAATGAAGAGACAGGTTTCTATAATGTCTGTAGACACACATCTAAGTGAAGGAGTTTAAATATGTTGTCTTTAGAGTGTACCTTCACTCTTTAAGTGTATTTACACAATCACTTTGAAGCAGTTGAAGATGCTATCTCCACCATCTCTAACTTCCTCCAACAGCAGGTTCAACCCCCACTACTGTGGCCTGGTAATGGATCACATGCTCTCTCCTTACCTGCTTCTGTGCTAGGCCAGTGACTGGTTAGGTTAATGACTGCTATGCTCAACGTGGAGAGGCTTTAAGCCAGCACTCTGCACTAGAGCAGACTATCAGTGCTCATGTGATTTGTAATGGTAGTTCAGTTGTAGAAATAGCGTATTTAGAGCTGAGGTTGTAACGCTGGAGGTGGCAGTAATATCTTAAGCTACAACAGGTGCTTCTGCAAGAGCACATCTTTCCTAAGCTAGGTTTCAGAGGAAAATTCCAATCTTCTGCAGACATTTTGTGTGTGACTAGTTATTTCCATAGAATTTCTGGTGTTTATGAGAAAAGGCTTATGCACAGCAGCTCACTATCATGTTGTGAACTCCACTTGCTCAGACACACGTCAGTTGTTTTTCAAAGCAACTTCCCTCTCTTCCCTTCCCTTCTCTTCCCTTCCCCTAATTGTTTGCACTTGAAGTTACAGAAAGGGATACATACATGTACATGTTTAGTGGGTCTGGATACTAAATTTAAGAGTTGGGCTGTAATAATATTAGCAATACAATATTGTGATATTTAAGAGCTGTGCTTTATCATAATATTGAAGAACGTCCTAGCAGGGTCTCCATAATGGGAATTATCACTAACCTCATCTTCCAGCCAGAGTACTAATTTAAAAATACTTACAGCCTGACAGTAGCAGAACAATACACTGTCACTATTTTAAGTTTCAGAATTTCAAATTTCCTTTTTGCCTAATAATGTGTTCAAAGTGGTCAAAAATCTCACTAAAAAGAATCTGTCCCTGTTTCTCTGTATTTCTGGAGCATCACCTTGAGGGTAATTTCAGTTTTAAAAGGATACAAGAACAGAGAGAAAGTAGTTTGGCTCGGTTGTTTATTAGCTTCACTAGGCGTCGCCTTGCCAAAACGTATTTTTGGGCAGTGGAGATTTTGTCAACCCCAGCTGGCATAACTGACTGACACAGCTGTAACAAGAAGAGGAAAAACAAAGTAGCAAGTCAGAGCAAAACAATTAAAGAAATAAGCAAATAAAATTACTTATCAAGATCTAGAACTTCATTGTCAGCTACTATTCAGAATTAGATTCTCTATTTTTAACTTGCATAACCTTGGTTACCAAAAAATGAATAAATGAATAAACTAAACGTATCCCCAAGCAACATTTGTATCATGAAAAATGATCATTTGGGTTATCAGTCAGTTTATTGGTTCACTGTGATAGTGACAGTGATTCCTCTTCTATATAAAGCCCCCGTTCTCTCTGTAACCCAGTAATCTCAACAAGAACCAATGCAAAAATTACAGCTACTCAACACTACGTAAGTTATATTTATTTGTTCAAGAAGGATACATGATGAGCAGTCCCAAAGTGTTAGCAATGTTCTTCCAGTATAATGGAAAAACATGCACTACTTTTACAGAGTTAAGCCCAATATTTTCCCTCAAATCTTATGCTGCCCATCCTATGGATCCTCTTATCAACAGATCATGCAAAAGAACTAGAACTATTTACTTATCTAAGATGCTTCTGAGTCCCTGAGCTACATCTCAGTTACAAGCAACCAGATAGACTACAGAGTCAGCAGAACTGTTACCTCTTTTATTTCATCTGGTGGGAGTTGCTCCACATTTTGCAGTTTGTTAACGCTCTGACGATGGCTATCATAGTAACTGAAGAAATCATTAGTGCTCTGCTTCAGCAGGTAGACAATAATGCCCAGACCAGGCAAGCGCCAGTATGGAACCACTGGAGCTTGTGTATCTAGAAAAAGATGACCAAGTTACAAAAAATCAAATTAAATGACAAAAATAAAAAAAAAAAAAATCAAGAAATCAACATGGTATCTTCTCTGTCAATAAAGTAGTGAAAGACAAAAAACATGCACTGGCAAGTTTACATTTTATTTCTGTGCCAGAATTTACACAAATAAAAGTCTAGGCAAGAGGTTGTGTATGCAGTACTAGAAGACGGTCAGCACAGTAAGTACTGAGTGTAACACACATAATTCTAACTAGACCAGAAGACATACTATGTAAATTTTTTAACCACTCAACTACATAATAGCACACCACAACCTGTTGCCATTTGCCATAATGAAGAGTTCCAGTCACCATCAAAACACATCTTACATGTCATAAATAACGTCCTAGTTCCATCTAACTTAATCTAGCACAGCTGCTGAAAACAATAAATAAATCCTTACCTTCCCCCATCTCGTTCTATTTATTTGCATACATATTATTTTACTGATACGTGTGTTTCTAAGGCTGCAATGGGAATCAGTTTAAAAAGCCTTTTTTGGTCACTTTTGTTTTAATTTGTATTAGTTCCCTTATTTGGCTCAGTGCAAGGCCATACATGCATTTATTCCAGTATAAGAAAATGAGCAGCTACAGCATTGGCATGAAGAGACTTAAAGTGTACGATAAACTACAGCCTCTGGTACGCGATTTCATGCTGTCCCAGATGTCGCTATTCAATCTCAAAAAATAGCAAGCCAAAAGTCTCACCTTGACGAGGCCCATCTCGGTTGGTTGTCTCTGACAGGCTAGGAGTGAACAGACAAACAGTGTGCTGAAAACTGGGGGCACTTTGCAACATAAGTGACTCACAGTACTCCATCACGTTTGCACAGATCTGGAAAAAAAAAAAGAAAAAAGACAGCATGCAAGTTACTACATGAATAAATGTCAATAAACAACATTTTGCTTTCTCTTTATTCACTTGAATGTGATGATTCTTTTTTCTGATCAGTTACAGCCTCACTTCTATTTCAAGCCCAGGATTTGCAACCTCACCTTTTTCCCAAACCTATTAGTTGCAATTTCTGGTCAGTTTTAATTCTTCTTGTGCATTTTCCATTTAGTATTCTCCATTACTCTATTGCCCTCTGTATCCAGCCCTTATTTCGAAAATTATTGACCAATTTAAAGCTTTGAAATTGACAGCCTTTGTATCTAAAACAATAATGGTTGCTAACGCAAATTTAAATAACAAAACTTTCAAAGTTTATTTTGAATAGAAATGAAACATGGGATCCTATACCAAACTGAAGGCAGTATAGAACATTTCCACTAGTCAAAATTATGTGAAAGTACCTCAACTGAAAAAATCTCTACAACGGTTAAAATTTCACAGTTTGAGACTGAAGGCTCTCTCAGCTTCTTGTGGCCTCACCTGTTGCATGGCCAACTCAATTTCATCCCTCTTGTTCACTCTGTCTCCTGAGTTATCATCTTGCAGTTTAAACTGACGCAGTTTGTCTGAACCACCAAACCGACTCAGAAGTCCTAAGCACTGGCGCTGCCATGAGAAAAAAAACTTGTTTTAATTAGAACCTTAGCGAAGGAAATGCACGATCCTTGACACTTTAAAAAGCTGAAGAATGATACATATCCCTTAACATACAAAAGAAAGCAGTTCACATAAAAATTTTAGAGCTTTAAAAGCTACATTTATATCTTTAAAAACATAATGCTTTAATTCACCTCTACTTAATTTAAAAGTTAATAGCACCCTAAAACAGTTCCTTGAGAAATGAATTTGATTTAGAAGTTCACAATGTTGTCTTACAACTTTTTAGGACTATTATATTGAATAGTATCAATCAATCTAGGTTTACCTATACCCATTTAAAACACCTTCAACTATAAATCAAAACAAAATCTGAAGATAACGAGTTGCATAGAAGTAGACGGCAGAAAAACAATTGAATAGTATGGCTGTTAAAATCATCGAAGTGCCTCAGACTGGAAGTCAGTTTTATTTGGAATGCTAAAGAAGATACCGAAGATTAAAGATTTGTTGGTAATTACTTTTAGAAAAAAAAGTAAAACACTTGAATTCTTTAATTACTTGATGAAAATAACATGACATACCAAAGACAAAAGTTACAGGAACAAATGACTGGATTTGTACAGTTTTGCTCAGAAAGGCTCAGTTTTCAAATTAACTAATTAAAACTCCTTACAGCCAGAAACCTTTCTACTGTTTCCCATGGGAATTTCTTGCTGACATAACACAGCAGAAAAACAACTACCCCAGCATTTCAGTAATCACTTACAGCTTGCTACTTTGCTTTAGGCTGGTCGATCTAGTAGTTACTATCAAAGTGCCCAGAGAACACATCCTTCTCTTGGCCATCAGAAGTATCTGATAGGACAACTCTGTCTACAGACAGATTTCAAATAAACACTTCTTTATAAACACCCTTGTTGGCAGGGATAGCAACGCTTCAAAAACACTGCTGAATGATGAGCTGTAAAAAGATTTGCAGTTACAGCTTTTGAATAGGACTCACTCTATCCTGGTTTTATTTCTGGCTTAAGAATAACTCTGACTTAGAAAAGGGGAGCAAAGAAATAAAATGGTAGCATGTTAGATGTTCTACGCTTTTGAGCTGGAGAAATGCTTGTGGCAAAAGCTGTAACAATATTCTGCATTACTTTTACATACTATGGTGTTGAGTTCAAATAGCTCTTCTCCACATAGCAAGAGCTCCCCTAAACCAGGGAGGGAAACAAAGTCTCTGACATAACTCTTATGTTGCCAAATATTGTCTTTTCTACTTGTTTCAAAATAACAAACACAGAACAAAATCAAATGACAAAAAAAAAAAAAAAAACAACAAAACTATCCACAAAACACACACACAAAAAGCACCACACATTTTTCTTAATGCTGGAAAACATCAATTCCATAACTGCTATTAGTCAGTGCACAAAACCAGGAAGCAATTCTAAATCTACACTCACAATTCCAAAACAACAAGTGTTAAGCGGGTAACTTTATTACCTGAAATCGACCTATATGTCCTTGTAGCTCCATCTGCGTCCCTTCATTAATGTCAACATCCAGCTCATTTAGCACTCCTGATAAAAAGATACAGACATTAAATTAACTGTTTATATATATATATATATATATATATGCAGTATATATATTTAAATATAAGCATTGGTCAGAAAAAAAAAATCAGCAAAACAACTAAATTTTGCTCATTTTTTGAGGAAAGCATTCAGATATGAAAGCAGCTAGTATACATGCTATGGAGCTTACTGTTCTGCTAACTAATTAAAAAAAGATGGGGGGGGAGGGAGGCTAGCATGAAACTTGCAGCTGTTATGCAAGCACAGTATACTGTAAGCAAATGAACATTTGGCCTCAATCCACAACTCTGCACTCCATCCTACTGTAATCAGACATTCCTCATGAATGTCCTCCACAGCGCTTTTTCTTGGAAGTTTTATTTTTAAAATAAATACAAATGTTGAAAACAATATCAAATATACACAAAAGTTTTCTGTCTTCAATTTCAGTTTTAGAATTTTCTGAATGAAAGTTCGTTTTGAAGATACCATATGCACTTTGAACACTTCTATTAGCAAATGATCCCATAGACAAAAAGTACTTACTGCCAGTTGGCATAATGAAAAGAAAATGGGAAGTCAAATGCACATTAACATGGACACTGTGTCCACTGCAAATCCACCATACTTACTTCAAGAACAATAATTTAACATTTCCCTATTTTTTCCAGGGCTGAATATCTCCAGAGAATTCTGTGTGTTTTATGTATTCCCTGATACGTCTTGCTGTTATTTCATAGAAAACAAATTGAGATTCATGCAAATGTAGGTAACAGACTTCAAATCCACAGTTCCTACCAGGCAAAGCTGCCTTGCTGATTATTCCTGTCAGGAAGGCCAGCTCCTGGAGAGATCCAACACTAACATCTTGACACCTCAGGATTGCCTGAATAGTATCTGAATGGGCAATGAGAAACCGCAAAACCTGTACCACAAAAAGAAAAGAGAAGTATGATTATCTCAAAATTTAGTGTAAGGCAAAGAGGAAGCAATGCTTCTGCTCTTCTGAGTCACTTTAGAGTGATCTCCCAAACCAGAAAAAATGTTGTTTTAGAAAAGCTTACTTCCAAAGCAAGGCAAAACATAATTTGATTGAATAAGCAGTAACTAGCATCTTTTGGAACTTACCTGTCCTGCTGCTTGTAGGTGTTGTGCCATGCTGGATGTGAGGATCACTTGACACAGCTGAAGGGCTGGGAGAAGAATCTGGCGATAACGTTCCACTGGAGCAGGAATGAAGACTGGGGGATCTCTCATTCCATACATTCTTAAGAGGTTTAGTGGGGGGGAAAAAGTGAAGAAAAAAGATAAATAGAAGTAAGGCCCACTAGAGAAGCAGAGCCTTGACTTAAAACTACCCTCAAGAATCTGCAAACATTCATATTTCAATAATAGTCCTGTAGTTGAACTGAGTTTATTTTGGAAAATCAACATATTTATGACACACAGCTATTGACACATCCCTGACAAAGAGTCCTTCCCCAGCTCTCCTGGAGGCCCCCTTTAGATACTGGAAGGCAGCTACAGAAGTCTCCCCAGAGCCTCCTCTTCTGCAGGTTGAACAGCCCTTCTTCAGGAGTGCTGCTCCAGCCCTCCGATCATCCTCGTGGCCCTCCTCTGGACTCACTCTGACAGGTCCATGTAATTCTTGTGTTGGAGATCTCAGAGCTGAACACAGCTCTCCAGGTACGGTCTCATGAGAGAAGAATAGAGAAAGAAAAATCACCTCCCTTGACCCGCTGGCCACACTTCTTTTGATGCAGCCCAAGATCCAGTTGGCTTTCTGGGCTGCAAGCACACATTGTTGACTTATACTTAGTTTTTCATCAACCAACACCCCCAAATCCTTCTCCTCAGGGCTGCTCTCAATCCATTCTCCACCCAGTTTGTATTTGTGCTTGGAATTGGCCCAGCCCAGGTGCAGGACCTTGCACTTAGCCTTGTTCAACTTCATGAGGTTCCCATGGGCCCACCTCTGAAGCCTCTGGTGGCTTCAGATGGCATCAGGTCCTTCTGGATGGCATCCCTTCCTTCTAGTGTGTCAACTGCACCACACACCTTGGTGTCATTGGCAAACTTGCTTACTTGTCTACGTCTTACTTGTTTCCAAAGTGTTTGAACCCACACTGTGTCGCTAAGAACTGTAAATGAAAAGCAAAACTGAGGTTTGAAATCAACCACAGTGATTTCCCCTAAATGTGTGTTTTTTTCTCTGAGATTTCTCAGTCATCTCGCAATAACCAACAATACAGCAACACACCAAGAAACTGGTCAAGCAATAAATAACTGTAACGTTTTTTTAAAAAAAACACATGAAATTACATTTACTCTGTTAGTGCACCTCACGGGAGGACAAACTTTGTACCTTTAGTTCACCAATTACAAATTCCCCAAAAGAGGTATAGCAGGCTGTTTTTCAAACATTACAAGCTAAATTAATAAAAAAAAAAATATACTAACAACACATAGACCATTCCTATATAAGGAATCAAACAAATAGGACTTTACATAGTATAAGCAACTGGACACCCAGTTATTTGGAATTTTCCTCTCAATAAAATAGGTTTAAAGTTTTAAACTAAACACACACAAAAAATACACCCACAAATACTTACTCAAAAGACTTATAGCTATAAAAAGATGTCATGTTCTCCCAGGACTGTATTACAGTTTCGAAATCAGCCAGGAAACCAACACTTACCCTTGATGGTCTGTTTCAGGTCGCATGTCATATATTTGACACTGTGCCAGCCTCACAATCACACCAGACCTCAACAGTTCTAAAGCCCCTTGCTGACTTTTAGCTACCCTGGTGAGGAATGCCTAGAGAACAAAGGAAAAGCATAAGTACTTAAAATTGGAGATGCGCAATGAGACCTATTAAAATTATGTCTCTATTTTAGCACCATTTCAAATTCTATTATTTTCGTACAGTATCTCTGAGTACAGTCAATGTAAAGTATAGACAAGCAACTTTTATTTAAAAACAACACAAAATTGTTCCTTAAGTGCTCTTACCATTTTGGACTCATATGTGTACAGCGCTTTAAGTAGAGGGGGCTGCGGTGTGAGTAAGCTCTGAAGAGTCACATCATCATCTGCTAGGCTATCCACAAGCACCTTCAGGTAGCCACTATTGGAGAGATACAATAGCCACTGCTGCTGCTTGTCTACCGAAACAATACGATCAAGCAAAGCCAATGCCAACATCTAGGATGGAAAAAGGAGAAAATAAAAAACAGAACTGAACCAAGAAAAAAAAACAAACCAGAATTAAATCTATGAGATTAATGAGATCTAACACATACCTAAAAATATTAAATGCTAGGGAGTTGCTTCTAACAGCTTCTTAAAAGCAGAGTGCATTTCATAACCCCTTATGGGAAAATATTCTAATATTTCTTAACATGTTAGTACAGAACAAGCAAATTGCCTTTCCTCTACTACTTATCCTCTAACAAAATATTACAGATGCTGTTTGCTAACTATGCCACAATATTTTTAATGAAGTGTTGCTACAAGCAGAAATACGAAGTAAAACTACTTTGCATTTTGACTAGATTCCCGTCAGAAAGTATTTCTTTCTCAAGTTACCAAACTTTCCCAAAGTGAGAAAATAAACCAGTAAGTACATGATTTAAAGATAACAGATAATAGTCACAGCAGTTCATGCCTACAGTCTCTTGCAGCAGTGCTTGCTACCTTTATTGTTAAACAAAGGGACACATACCTGATTGAGAAATTAATATGCACGTACGTACCTACTTTTAGCAACTTGAAGAATCAACGATAGGACAGAAATGTGAAAGAATAAGCATCTACAAAGAATGTTTTCTAGTTCTACCTCATGAAATTTTCCTTCTCTGCACAGCAGTAAAATGTTCTTTAAAACAAACAAAACAGTGATTGCAGAGGAATAGATTTATTTACCCGGCCAATCTCATGACCATCACAAGCATCGCGACAGACCACTTCCATGAGAGCTGCCCCATAACTCTCAATAATTGCCATGTTTTCTCGTTGCAATTTACTAAACACATCTTCAGGAGCTGTCAGACGTTCCCACATCGTTTTCTTAGCTGTAAAAAACAAGTATAACAAAAAAGGAAAAATTTAAAAGATGGGCAGCTTAGCATTTGCTTAGCTACAGTACAGCTGAGGCTATATCCTTCAGGGCATTCTCTATCTTGCAACAGAAATACCATAAACAAGGGCCGGGGGTGTTTGATTGAAGTGCAGATGTTTTCCTACAAATGCATTTTTTTCTAAATCTCTCACAAATACCAGACAGAACTAAAAAACATTTGTACTTGTATACTTATGCCATACTTGTAAATAACTTGCCTAAAACTATTCCAAGTTTCAATACACGTAACTCAGAACATCCATTAAGCCTGAGAACTTTCACTCGGACCAAAACACTTAGTTTGAAGGGAAGTAAGCGATAAGTGAAGTAGAGAAGTCCTGGTTTCAAAGTCAGCAATAAAATACTGAGAGGTCATAACAATTCCATAGTTATTTTCACTACCATAGCTCAAAAAGCTGACCAAGTAACAAGCAGTAGAAGCCTTCATGCATAGTTAATAAACCCAAGTTTGTTGTTCCATCCTCATTCAAGCTCTAAGATGAAATAATGGTTACAAATGTTGGCAAGTCAAGTATTCAAGTCATTAACAAATCCAACTGGCTTGAAAAACACATTTTTTGTTGACTCTTTTTGGCTTTGTTTTATGATTTTGTTTGTTTTCCCCTGGGGTCTTTAACTAAAAGAACAGAAAGAATATCAATCTTTGGGGTTCTGCGCTGGTGAGCACCAGGTCCAGTAACGCTTCTCCTTTGGTTGGTTTGTCTAACACCTGGACAAGGAAGTTGTCCTCAATGGACTCCAGGAGTCTCCTGGATTGCTTACTTCTTGCCACATGGCTTTCCTAGCAAACAGCCAGGTGGTTGAAATCCCCCAGGAGGATGAGAGTGCTGCGAGCGCAATGCTTCCTGTAGTTGGAGCAAGAAGGCCTCACCAACGGGCTCCTCTTGATTAGGCAGCCTCTAGTATTGGTGGACCCCAACCACGAGATGTCCTTTTTTGATCTGGTCCTTAATTTTTACCCACAGCCTCTCAACCTGCTCTTGGCCGTTTCTCAGAGGGAACTTCTCTCAGTCTATCCAGTTCTTAACATAGAGGGCAATACCCCCACCCTTCTTTCCCTTCCTGTCTCTCCTGTAAAGCCTGTAGCCCTCTGTTCCAATGTTCCAGCTGTGTGATTCATCCCACCACGTTTCTGTGATAGCAATTAGATCATAGCTTTCTAATTGCACTGTGGCTGCCAACTCCTCCTGCTTGTTTCCCATGCTACGTGCATTAGTATACAAGCATTTCAGGGAGCTGAAATGCTTATTTCTCAGGCTGTGTGTGTATGTATAGGAATGCACCAGATGTCTTATATTCAATTCAGTCCCTCATGGGGCAGACTGAAGGGCCTCATCAGCATGCAGTCCCTTAAAGACCCCTGAAGTCCCTTTTGATTGGTCTTTGGCTTCTCTTTGCCACCTCATCACTGCCAACTTAAAAAACCAATACAGGGTAATAAACAGAGTTGTATACCAGGTAAATGGCTCTATGAGTAACATCTCTTATCTGTGCCCCAGGGACACAGCAGACTTCCCTATGAGTCGGGTCTAGCTGGGCTTTCCGTTCCCTTCAGAAGGGACTCCCCTATGACTATAACCCTTCTTTTTTTCTTGGTGGGGATTGTTGTGATGTTGGGCATAGGTTGACTTGCCCTAGGCAACTCCCCTCCCCCACTGTGGATGGACCTTTATCCACATTGTCATTTGCTTGCCCATCAAGCTTCAGAGCCTCATACCTGTTGTGTAGGGGTGCCTAGGAAGGTGAGGCATGCAGCAGGGGGGTTTGCCTGCTATGCCAAACAGAAACCTGCTTCCACTTCCCCCCATCTCTCAGATCCCTTCCTCTGCCTGGCAGCAAGAGCGTAGGAAAACCTTTTTTTCTTGTGCAGTGGCTGCAGCTGGCTGAGGAGCCTGCCTCAAGGATGGCAGAGCCAACTAGTCAACCAGTTCTCTGACTCCCTGATGCTTCTCAGCCTGCCCACCTCCTTACTTCATCCTGGAGTAAGATGGTTTCTATCTACATAACCTATCTACTTCCAGGAGACAATTCAGCACGCATGAACTATATAGTTCAGGTTTAGTAAGAAATTTTTTTTCTGCTCTTTCCTAAAATACAATTGGACCATACCGGCTTCTAAAGTGTCTGGTTCATCTGGTCTCTGGGCAATCTGTAAATAATAAAGCAGTGATCCATAAAGATGTGTCCTCACTCTCTGGAAGCCACCACCTGTTCACAAGAAGTAATCATAGTTAGAACCAAATAGATACAAATTCCATAACGCTATCTTCCACTGACAATTACACTTTTCTGTGGCAGTGCTGGCAGAAATAAATCAAATAGATTTTTTAAATTAGAGTTCTACTGCTTGTATAATAAAGTATTTATGAGGATCTTCAGCAACTTTATGCTGCTATAAACACTTAAATACGAAATTCCCTTCAAAGTTATTTACACATCTTTCTTCTGCTTGTTCAGATTTCAAAAAAATGCTTTTATTAATTTTTTTCTTGCTAGTAGCATCACTTATAAGATACCAGTAGTAATCACGGAAGATCTACCAGATTGGCTGCTATAAAAAAAAAAAAAACTTGAGCAGTTCAGTCCTTCTTTCTACTCTTGGTGGTTAGAATCCCCATGAAGGCAAAGGATAACACACCTGTTTTCAAAATGAAATCCAGCAGCTTTTTTAAAATGATGTGGAGGGAGGAGTCACCAATGGAAGCAAAACCTATGGATATGTTCTCAGAGCCAGGTGATGAGGCAAAAGAACCATCCAGCATCAAGACATATTGGGACTGTCCCGTCATTGGGACTGAAAGTGGCTGTTTCTGCTCTGTTTTCACAGACTGGCTCAGGTGGGCAGTCAGGGTGAACACAGCCCCTGCCACCACCGGCATCAGCTCCTGAGCTGCATCATCATCCAGGATCTTAACATAGAAGAAAACAAACAAACAAAGACACAAACAAAATAAGAAAACGAAGTAGGTAAGTGTCTGATTTCATGAGCTATTAAAGCAATTAATTTAGTCTCTCACAGCTATTTCATTTATATATTCAAAAGGAATTCATTAATATAACATTATTTAAAACAAATCAAAATCAGTGTTAGATGAAACACATCCAGAAAAAAATATGTTGAACACGTTTTAATCGAGAAGACCATTAGCTTCCTGGGTTTTATTTCCACAAATCACAGGCAAGATGGTAATTAAATCTAGATAACAACCAGGAAGGAATGTGCTGTTGTTTGAGTTGGTTTATTAGTAAAATCTTACTTTTTCTACTCTGATGTTTCATTCAACTCTTCTTTAATTTTCAAAAGAAGCAGTGGTAGGATTTAAGGAGTGTCATCTAATTGCAATAAATTAACAAGTGCAGTACTGGCTGCTTTCATCACTTCAGTGCCTTCTTTTATGTTCAGTGCCTCCTCAAATGGGCTGTTACCTTTTCACCCACCCTTTCCAGACCAATTCATCAATACATGGCTTGCAGTTCACAGTAGCTATGCAAAAATACAGAGTATCCCCTCTGCCCAACGGTGCATTCAAACTTCAGCATAATAGCAATCAAAAAGCTGAAAATAATACTAAAAGCGGACGATTTTTTCTTGATTATGGTCAAAAGTGCTACTTGAAGAGTAGTTTCTGTTTCATATAAAACGTCATAACAACAAAGTTCAAAGAAAGGGTTGGCTTCCAATAGAGCATTACCTTGTCATGCACATCCTGTAACAGATCACGGATAATCAGTTGTCTGTCTTCAGCCTGTATAAGATCCTGGGGGCAGGCAGTGAGTATAATTTCCACCAGCTGTCTCCACGACTCTAAAGCATGCCTCTTAGCATGGAGGCACTGTAGCAACTTATTCCGCTCCACTACATACTGCAGGATAGTGTTGATCTCCTGAACAACCATGAAAAAGGAACTGAATTACAATATGCTAAAATAGATTAATGGCAATAACATATTTCAACATTACAAGTTTTAATCTACTAGTAGTCATCTTTGGAAAAAAAATAGGTGGGTCTTCTGATTATCAGAAACAAGCTGCCATGATCATTTTAACAAGATACGCCAATCCAATTCTGAGTTGCTTTTCACAAGGTCTTTTCACCAAGAACGTCTCAAGTGCATAGTAATATATATATATACTTTAAAAATCAAAACAGACAACCGTGAAAAAGCTGTTTGTGTATTGTCTTAAGTGTGAGCCACATCTCCTGCATCTTTTGATTTTCAAATCCACTTAGTCAATTTCAAATAAAACTAAAATATGGTAGGAAACTCAAAAAATAATTAAGCACTAAGCTCCTCCACGTTCACAGAAACTACAGCTGTATAGAAGAAAGAACAAATGAATTGTCATCCCCTACAAGAGACAGGCAAGATGAAATTGGCTGCTATTGTAGGTAGAACAGTATGTTAAGTAGTTTCTCTTATCAAATATTTATGTCTTTTTTTTTCCCTTAAGAAATTACTAACTCAAATTTCAGGACTCAAATCTGCAAGTTTTCATGGTAAAGCTTACTGCTTGATGGTTTATGAAATCCACCAAGAACAACAACAGCTATTTATTTTTTCTATACTTACTTCCATAAGTAAAGGTCTCTGACCAATTGCTGCCATTCCTTGAAGGGCATTGACTTCTGCAAGCAGAACTCTGCGTAGATGCTGAAATTGAAAAGGGATTAAAAAAAACTTCAATCAGAAAAAAGATGTATTTGTCTTCTAAAAGGAGGTAGCTACGAAGCAACAGGTGCAACTAAAATACTAACAAGATTCAAGTAAGTTTCATTTATTTTCTCGATTTCTTCCGTATTTCGTTCTCTAACTGCTTTTGGGAGCTGTCCAACCTCTTCTTGCTTACTGCCCTTCTCATTTTTTGCACACTTTCATTTCCTTGTGTTCCAAAGTTATGTCCTTTCATTAGTTCTTCTAATACATCACCACTCCCTCTTCTCTTCAACCTCCACTATAGTCTTCTTGTGCAGGATTAAGGGTTTGTTTCAAGACTAAAACATTTTGTAATACAGAATAGCTGGTTTCTAATACGGAATAGCTGTTTTCCTAATGCCAGCAAGATCACCTTGCCATTCTTTCCACTCCTGCTTTGTCCACTGTCTTTTTGACCACAAAATTTTCAGGACTATTTATTAAATACTTGTCAATTACTTACCACAATGCAATGCTATGTTAACTGAAGCCTTTAAGAACTACCGCGGTGCACAACTATACTATGTGCATAATTGTATACAAATATGCAGAACCACACAGTTGTGTGTTGCAGAACAATGAAATAAGGTAGATAGAAGTCATTTCTGCAATATCATTTGGGTGTTCTGAGGTACGAAAAACATTAAAACAAAATATTTCCTCAAAGTGTCTTAAACCAACACATCTGTCACGTGCAAATGAGAAATCAGCACGTGCAATACAGAAGAAAAAATAACCCAAACAGTTTGCATAAATTATGCACATCTGAAACAGGTATACTCTTCACATGAAAACAAGTTTCAAAGTCTCATTAATACACTAATTGATTTTAAAAACTAAATGATTATCAAGATATAAATGGCACACAATTTGATAACACGAACTACTGCGCACCTTGACGTTGCAGACCACTTGCCCACGTGCATTCTTGTGTTCACAATTAGCAATTACTTGCTCAATCTGAGTTCGGTCAAAAAAATCCAGCTGCAAAGGCTCTGGAATGTCCTGGCTGAAGTCAATCGAATCCAGAATACTTAAGATCTTCCTGCGTACTGGAGAAGTAAATCAATTCAGATTGTAGTCCAAAATATAACAGGGAGATAAAAAAAAGAAGAAAACAGATTAAAAAGGATTGCAAATGAGCCTATGAAAAGCTTACCTTTGAAAATTCAAATCTTAATGTGTAAAGGTTCAGGAGAGAACATTAAATCTTCAGAAAACGCAAGCGATCTCAAGAAGGCGCTTAAAACATTCTCTAGAGTCTTAAATTCTTATCTCTGTTGTTTTCTATTACTCTATTTTTATATATATATTTAATCCAACTTACTACTACAAGATTCTAAACTTCGTCTCTTAAAGAACAGGCTGGTTTTCAAGGAGAACCATGCAGTCTTTTGGTGAAGCTTAAATACGCAGTAAGAAATCTAAGGTCAATTGCTTGCTATTTATATTCTTTGCCACAAATAAACGCATTCTGTCTTAGCAATAGTCTCACTGCTCTTCCTGTTCCCAGGAATTTACAGACTGCCACCTCCCATTTCACCCTTCCACAGACACTTAAGTAGAGAATACTCTACCTTCCTTTTGAGTCCAGTATTTTCCACTCTCCAACCAACTATGTCAAGGTTCTGAAATTCATTTTTTTCCAGCTAAATAAAATTATTTCATGTACTGCTGCTGTTCTGAAAGCCTATAATTTCATTTTTCAGTGTCCCTTCTAGAAGCAGCCTCCCCAGTTCAGGAACAGAAAAATTTTACAGAGAAATAATCAATGCCCAGAAAGGTTACCTTTAGAGGCAGTATCAAAGTGGAGAAACCCACTGACAGACCGACTTTCATCTTCTATCCCGCCTTCACCATCACCTGAAGCATAAATAATCAGAAGAAATAACAAATAAATACCACCTACTTTATCAATACTGACATACACACATTCACCGGTGTTACCCCAAAATGTGTGGAGACCTGTGGCATGCAGACATGTTCACATGCATTGCCTGAAAACACATGTGGAAGCATTCAGTGTGTACACATCTATTAACATGTATTCAACTATGTTCCCTGAGAATGTGGAAGCCTTTGGCATGTACATGCATGTGTATTCTCACATGGTGCCCAAAAATACATGTGGAGGCTATTGGTGAGCACGTGTGTTCACATGTATTTACATGTGTGGCTTGAAATTGTGTGGTACATTGACAAGCACAAACGTGTCCACGTCTTCCAGTGTGTCATCCAAAAATGTATGAACACTGACAAGCACATGCATGTTCACATGTGTGCACCAAAAACTCTTGTGGATGCTGCTAAGCCCAGGCATGGTCACACATTCAAACATGTGCCCAACATGCTTGTTCACACATGGCGAGTCATGTGGCTTGTACAAGTGCCTGGAGGCACTTGGCGTCCACATGTGTGGCTTCTACAACTGTCTAGAGGTATTTGGCACGCGCACATGTTTTGAGAGGGCACAGACACATGTCAAGGCATATAGCCACATGTCATCACAGCAAGTTCTTCTTACCCAAGTAGGGTTTCACGGGCATGTCATCCAGCAGCAGATGCAGCAGTCTCTGCGTATGTGAGCGTTGGCGGTTCAGTGATGTCACTCGCATTTCTATCGCTGCAGTTTTCATCAACCAGGACATTTGGTTCAGCGTTGAAATCTCATGCTCTGGGTGGAGATAAGAGAACTCTTATAAAACTGAACATAAATAACGTTGTTTACTCCAAGGAAAGCATTTCTTCATTTGAGAAAGCTTTTAGAACCTGTCATTACTTGTGAATTGCTCACCATTTGTTCACAAGAGACTGAGGGATCTGACAAATGCCATTCAATGCACGTGAATGTCTTGAAAGACTCATACACAGGCATGGGTTTAAGAGTATGTACATACAAAAAAATCTGGACGTAACCTGTACTCAAAGCCATTATGGGGAATCTATGAGCAAGTAAGATCAATTATCATTTCAGTGAAAGTCAGATGTTTACCCCCATGTGAATTATTATTTCGTGTTTAAGTTAAGGCTTGAACCTGGGTCTCCAAGGATCTTCGTATTCTACATGAATCTCCTTTCCATTCTTAAGTTATGTAAGAGACCATCAAAAGTACTTCCCCCATTCTGGATATGTGCATTTGAATGCTAAGACAACTGTCATCTAACAAAGGACTGGAGGCCTAGCATCTGACAAATCCAGTAAGTACATTTATGCAGTTTTAAGATGCCTACCTTTGAAATGCCAGTCATAAACATTAAAACAAATCCATTCACTTCATACCTGACATCAGCACCAAATAAAATCTCCAGATCCTTATTTTAAGGAAGAGAAGATAAAAGTGGCTATAACCACCAACCTTCTACTCCCTCCCGTTCTGCATAGCATCTTTTCCAAAATACACCTTTTTTGCTGTAGCAAAATCTAACAAAACTACAACAATAATTAAAGGATAGATAAGGTTTTTCTTCTGGAGACTGGATACGCTCCAAAACTAACAACTTCTTTTACAAGAGTTCTGCAAAACAATACAAACTTCCTAAGCAGGCAGAGTTCAATAATATCAGAACTAAAAGATTAGCAAAGAGGCAGCAATTAATTCAATCTCATTATGCTATGTATCTATCTTTCCTCTGGGATTCCTAAAGACACAAAGGAGGCATTGAATTTTTTGTCCTTAGCTAAGGACAAAAGTTACCTCTGGTAGAAAATGGCAAATACTGCAGCTGAGTGAATAAGAAATCCTGACTGGTCCTCAGGTATCTCATAGTTGGGCCCGAGGTGTCAGCACATGCGCACAACTGATAGATCACCTGAAAAATCAAAAACAGTAGGTACTCATACGGAGTTTATTTCACAAGAAACAAACAGGACAAAACCACCAAAGCAAAACCACCAAAGCAAAAGAAGCATAACTGTTTTACTGCTCAAATAGTATTATTACCTGTATTTTCACTAAGTTTCCGAGCAGCCTGCTCCAAAGCACAACATATTGTTTATAACATACATCGAATTATGCTTTGAAGGGCTATCATCAGGCAGGCATCTACAGCAACTACTCACCCACAACATGACTCTATAATCCTTTCAGTTTGTCCATTCCACTTAAAAGACAAGCACCTTTTTTAACTCTCTGGGTTCACCAAGACAGGAAATATCATCTTCATCTTTTTCCTCTTCTACAGTATGGCCTCTTCCACTTTTAATTACTTATATTTAAAATACTTTCTAGATGTCACAGATTATTCACACAATAAAGGTGTGTGATTTAAGGCCAAACAGCGACTAACTTAGCACACATGTCAAATTCAATCATCTTCTCTGCCTGCTCTGTCTGACTGTATTTTATACACACACACACCACTGCTGCAGAATAAAGAAGATAATCAAATAAGCAAGTAAAATTATCTGCCATATTACATGTCAGCAAAATGCAGTTCCAGGTATTTAAAAACAAACTTGTCATGTAGCCATAAGACTCTCAGAGGCTTGCCAAACATATTTAGATCATTAGCCTTGCAAGTACAACCCAATTCCTAGCTCTGACATGAGTGTAGACTTTTTTTTTTTGGTGTTGTTAGAAGATAATACATTTTCGCATAGGAAAAGGTAGATCAGGAGTTCAATATATAAAAAAATCTGTCAGATCCTTTTTAAAACAAAAAATATTATCGATATCATCACCATCTGTGTTCATCAACCATGAAGGAGCTAATTTTATTTAAAGCCTACTCTCAGTATATGCCAACAGAAAATAGGTTGCATACCTGGTAACAGAGTTCTGCAAGATGAGGAGATTCCTGAACTGCTGTAGGCCCATTCCTTGTTTCAGTACCCTTCTCCAGTATGTTCAAAATAGCGTGAAGGCAAGTCCGTGGACAACCCAAAACACCTTCAAAATACAGAATTTACTACGCCTCCATAGTAAATGCAGATTAGAACACAGAATTACAGAAAATAAATGCTTCAGATACCTTGTGCTGCACTATACTGCTCCACAGAGCAGCAGCAAAAACATCCAAAGATTTTTCTCAATTAAAACAGAGAAACTGTTTTAGCAAAAATCACATGAAAACATGAAAACATCTATATGTACTCTGCAGAAAGAAGACAAATTATGCAACCAAAACTTCCTTAAGAATTTTCTCTTTAGTTCTATACAAAGAGATCCAATTGGTATTTTAATATTCTGCATGAACCAAATGAAAATTTGGGTTGTCGGTCCTACACTTTAATTGAATACTCATTTGACAATTTCAGATGCAAGTTTTAAATCTCTGTATTTAGTCATAAAATGACCACAATTGTTCAATAACTCTCCTAGAGGCACCTAACACTGCACCCAAGAGGAAAAGGAAAAAAGACTTTAAGACTGAAGCAAAAATTCTGTCACTTCGCATCCATCTTTTATCCAATTATTACTTTAGTCCACCAAGCAAGATGCCCTTAAGCAGTAAATGCATCAACAACCACCACTCTTACAGGGGAAATAATCGTCTGTGTTTGGACACACATCATTTATGCTTTAGTAGGAAATTATTATTCCTAGGCATAGAGCTTATGGTCATTCTTTCTTCACATTATTAATGGGATAATTCAAAGCAGTCTGAAAGGATCTCTCACAGCCTGGAGACAGTCTATTACTGATCTGACATATGATACCCTCTAAAATTGTATGCTCGCAGAACATATAGAATTTCAAAATATGCAAAACATGGTCTGCCATTGTAAGTTACTTTCCAGATAAAAAAAAGAGGCTGGTGTCTTTCTGTGCCTTTGTGTCTTTATAAGACATAAAATAACTCTAAGACTTTTTTTTTTCCAAATGAAATTCAGGCCCTACCTACTTTTCATTTAGAACTAGAAACAACCATAAACAACCAAAATCTGCTGGGACCCTAGCATCCGACCCAAAGATCATAAGAAACAGGCTTCTCTAAGTAGCTAAAAATTAAACCTGTTGATCACAATGTGTTTATATAAAACATTCCTTAAAATACCTGAGAAAGAATCCTGTACTTAAGATCTGAAGGAACTCCAAGAAATCTCTACTCCAACCGACTGCTCAAAGTAGAGTCAGCTATGACAGCAGACAGGATAAAGCTCATAGCTTTATACAGCTGGATCTTGACAAACCCCCAAGCATGAAGACTATGTCCTCTCCAGCCAACCCGTTCCCCTGCTTCACCTTTCTCACTCTTCCATATTCGCTCAGAGCCTCTTTTCAGTTTATGCCTACAGTGGTGCATGGCAGGAGAAGAAGACTGAAGAGCCTGGCCTTTTCCCCTCATTAACTTCTTTGTAGGTATTGGAAGGCAGTTATCAGGTTCCCCCAAACCTTCTCTTTTCCATGCTGAAGTCCCAATCTCTAAACCTCTCCTCATAACGTGAGTGCTCCAGCCCCAACCATCTCTTCTGAACTTGATCAAGTTTATCTATGTCTGCCTTGCACTGAATGCATGATCACTTCCTCAGAAGCTCAGCCAAACAAGACAGCCTATTTCACTATTTTTCACACCAACTCTAGAAATATATGTATATATGGTATTTCAAGTATGTATATATATCTTCTTTAACGTTTTCTTTTACATTGATAAACAGCCAGACTGTTTTCCTACTTGATAATTAATCTTAAATGGGCGTTTGAGGAGGGGCAGAAGAGTACTCAAGTTGTGTAACTTGTTCAAAGTCTTGTCACACACAGGGACTTCCTGGATCACCAAATCAATTTTTTGTATTGCTGACAACCACAATGCATTTGAACAGTAAATAAAATTATACTTCTCTTCAAAATTATCATTTTCTCCCACAACTCTAATTTCAAGTCCATTCCATAATCCAACTTAGACAAAGGATCAAATTCTAAAGCATTTGAAAATACGGCACCTGGGTTCAACTTGTCTCTGAATACAGATTTTGAGGATTAGAACAAGGCCTGTTTTCTTATTCTTAACATTCAGAGGAACTAGGTCTCCCCATTAATTTTCTGATGGATATTCTCAGTGTTGGTGGTACAAGAACTGAATAAACGCAAGATCAACTTTTTGTCTTCATACCTGGGTCCTGTAGATTTGTGGTGCTGACAGGTTTCTTGAGCTCATATCCCAGGAGATACAGAGCAAGGCTGGGAGGACTACACTCAAGAGAGGTGATAAGGAGATTCAGAATATGGATCCTTGTTTCATGATGGATGCGTGCCCGCTGCTTTTCAGGCTCCAGCTCTTGATTAAAAAAGATTAGGTGAACAATGAAGTAAAGCAATCGATTTAAAGGAATAATCTTCAGAGCCTTCAGATTAAATGCAATAAATGTAAGCCATCAACTTATGTTAGTATAGAGGAATACAAGACCAAAGTGTCAAATTACAGCTCTGAATAACACATCCAAAGCAATTTAAATGCACCTCTTCTGAAAACACTCCGTTTCTAGCTGGCTCATCATACAAATGGATGTATTTTAACAAGACATGGATGCTTCTCCTTTTGTTAAGGGCATGTCTCTACAGAACAACACAAGAAAAGGGTTTTCTGACTTGAAAACCCCTTCTTTCATTAATTTTATTCTAGGCAAAAGATAAGTGCAAGTAATTTTTGAGAAACCTTTTACATACCCTCATCTGGATTAATTAATTCTTCTGCATCTTCATTGTCCAAACATTCCACAAACCCAGCCATCAGCTTCTGGCTAATACTCTGCATTCAGCAATGGAAGGATGTAAACAAAGGGGATTTTAACAATATTAAAAACAATACCTTTCAAAATTCCCACCATGTAGGTTGACACAAGGTCTAGACAAAAATTAACCTAGTAATCTAGTTACCAAGCATTAAAATTATACGCTAATCATAGATTAGCAGAGAGTCACTGAAGAGAAAAGAAAAAAAATCTACTGTTGTGTTACATATGCTCAATTATCCTCAGAGGCTGAAGACTATGAAGTCAAGAAAAAGCCTCAGTATTTCAAAGAAGTATCTTTTTCTCTTCTTCCAAAGCATTCATGGTTTTGATTTTTTTCAATTAACGAAGTAGTCACTTTTCACAATGCCACAGTAAAATATTTTTTGGGGGGGGGGGGGGGGGGGGGGGGGATAGTTATAAATTAAAATAAATAATTTTTTTAAATTTAATAAAAAATAATTAAAAATATAATAAATA
>NC_048893.1:43889962-43917209 GCF_011077185.1 Oxyura jamaicensis | reverse complement strand
GAGATTAAAAAATTGTTTTAATGTACTTGATCTAGAAACATAGCTTTTAAAGTAACATTACAGAACACCAGTATTTCTTCAGCACTTGGTCTTTCCAGATGCAAAGAAAACGACACTTACCTGATCATGTGTGAAATCACCAACTAGTTTTATCTGGATGTTGGAATTATAAGAAATACAGCACAGAATCTTGGCACTTTCAAAAGCCAGTTCAGGATTGCTGTTTCCGTGATAAAGATACCTTTAAAAATACAATATTATTGTAATGAAATTTGAGACCTGTAAGATTCCAACATGGTAATGCACAGATGAGAGAGTAATAAAATGACTACAAAACAAACTACATAAGAAAATGTTAAAACTACTCACAAAATTTTACTCCACATGAAGCAGTTCACACTGCTCCATCAAAAATATAGGCTAACAAAGTTTTAATAACTGGTCTCCGAATTTTCATCATTCTTTTTATCCAACATCTATCTTAAACACTGAATGACAGAGTTAAAAATCAGACTCACACAAGACATGTTGAGAAAATACCTTTAGATTACACAGAAACAAGTATCATCAATGACCAAAACTATCTAAACTAAGCTACTACATATACCCAAAATAAGCAAGATTAAGAAAATCAATAAATAAATTTTAATTTTATTAAAAGCATTCAAGAGGACATGCTTTTTTTAAACTAGTCATTAACTATTGCTATGGGAAAAAAGTAACATGGCAAATGAGAAAATATATATACAGTGACTTTGATTTCTCAGAATCTTGCTGAATAAAAAAGGAGTATTGGTTTGTCTGTAAAGTCATTATAAAATTAAGCTGTAAATCAGTGAAAATCAGTGTTTCAGATTGTTAGCTTAAAACTTCTAATATAGTAACTAATAGATAATACTGTAAGACATTTAAATGGACAACAGCAGCCAAAAGAGGTTTCTGATTGTCTCCTACTCTGCAAAAAACATACGAACTGTGACAAACTGAAAATTACTTCCCAGGAAATCACTGCACATAAGGCAAATGGGAAAAAATGAGAGAGAAAAAAATCAAAGCAAAAATTTAAATGCAGATTCCAATCTTGAGAGGCACTGCTGGCTGTTAAAAATCAAAGGACCAGGATCCAATCACTTCTGTGCCTCCGAAACTCCTGCCTTCTCAGTACTTTGCACATACCTTGCGATATTCACCACATGATCTGCCTTTTTAGTGCGAGGATTGATTCCTTGAAGCAGCTGCTCCAGCGGTGTGGCAATAAGGGAAAGATGGCTCTCCCGCAACAGATCCATAAAAAGATTCTCCTTCTGCAGGGTCAAGTTTAGAAGTGCAAGGCAATATTGTACTGCTTTCTCTAAATGTTTCTTCCCTGTGCAGTACACAAACAATAAAGAACCACAAGGAAAAGAAAGGATCAATTAAAACATGCCGTGTTCATAAGTCCCGTTCACCATGTCTTATACCAAGAAAGAACTGGTCAGTTATTTACTGCTAGGAAAATTCCCCACAAAACACAATTTATATATGACAGAAAAACAAAATCAAGTTGAAGATATGTGCAACGTCAGCTTTAAATCCCACTTTGTATGCATTTTAACTTCACCTGAGCAATACATTCGAAGCACGTACCAGGAAATGGAGCATAAGTATCAAGCTGCTTAACTCCTTCTTCCAGCAAACTAAGGGACAGTTCCAGCATTGGGGACTCATTCAATAGATGATACATCAAGTTGAACCCAGGTGGTTTATATGCTATTATTTCTTCTCCTAAAGACAAGGATAAAAAATAAAATAAAAATAACCAAATAGAAAAGACTTCCATTACTCAAGCTAGCCCGAGCTGGAAAACAGCAGTCCCTGTTGCTGTAAGCAACATCTAAATTGACAAAACATACTGCATAGAAAGTCTTCAGAGTTTTTGTCCACACATAAGCTATCTAGGTAGCTTAGAAAGTTTGCAAAGAGTGGTAATGGTAATTACCATTACTTTTCAAGATCTACTAGCACAGTTTCAACTTTAAATCATTAGACTCTCCCTAGGTTTATCTGGCCTTGAATTCAAATCAACGATAGGACTCTATACCACGTTGGAGCTACATTAAATGGTTTTGCGCAACTGAAAAGTAACTGAAAGAAGTTCCCCAATTCCGGCATGAGGGAAAAAAGAATTTCCAGAAACCAAAGTTGACAAAGTCCACTGAAACAGTGATGCTCACAGTATACAAATATTTGCATGTCTGCTACGACAACACATGTCAAAATGAAACTACTAGCCTGGAACACAAAGACCCTCAATAAAACAAAAGAAAAGCAAAACTCAAGACTAATATTTCTGTTTTATCTAGTCTCCTAGTAAATTGGGGGGGGAAGCTGGAGAGCAGTCAGAATCATTTCTTAATAGGCAAGTGAGAATGAAGGTGCAGATTCTTCTGACATCAGACAGCTTAAACAAACCCTTTCCCCCCCTCTCCTTTTTCCACTTATTTTGTGTTTGTGCTTCCCCTTAACGTGTCAATAGACACGCCATTTCACTGTAGACACAGTGAATCAGTTCAAGAAATAGTCAGAAAACTTGGTTTTAATCCATTTCTCCAATACATCACATAACCCACAAATAACCACACAAGGTGAAGCATTAGCTGAGGATGGGAATGAGCTAACAGAGATTGTTCAAGACAGTTCAGCTGCTAAGAACTGTTTGCCAAAGGACAGGACGCAGAAACCTCTCCCGTGAGCTTGCCAAAATCTGCAAGTGTCTTAAAAGTTGCTGTTCACTTCTGAAGTGACTCTGACAGCTCTCTACTGCTACAGAGAATCAAGAAGCACCAGGCTGGTATTCAGTGTTAAGAAAAAACTTTGTATTAAAAACAATTTGCAGCCCAAACACAGTTCACATAAGCCTTATAATGAGGCAATAGCCATTTACTTTGGTCTTATTAATTCTGGACAACCATTCTTTAAGAATTTCAGATCATAATTCTACCGCTACTGACTGCTGTGAATGCCTAATATATCAATAATAGCAATACTAGAGGATATATCTAATACAGTGAGACTTTTAAATTAGCCCTATAAATAGTGGCGATTTAGATACAGACCAAAGAAAAACCCAGAGGAATAAGCCCAAAACCAACTTTGGATTTATTTATTTTTTTTTTGTCATATACTGTTTCTAACCAAATCAGCAATGCAAGAGAAACACAAATCACTCTCCTAGTAGAGCATGAGAAGTTGGAAACAGCTTGTATCAAGTTCTACTGAATCGACAGCACAGCTCCCCATAGTATGTGGACATTTTTTAACTGTCTTCCTATCTCATTGCCCTGACTTAGCTTTTTGCCTGCTTACTTGCCATATTAAACAGGATCACAAGACAGAGGCAAGAGATCAAAGCAAGTTCCAGCTCTGTTTGTCAGAATGAATGTCAGTGAATGAACAAGTTAACCTTGTAACTCCACATATTGGTCCACGAAGTCTTCAAGCTGAGGTTCGTAGTCTCGCAGCAATTTGTAAAACACTTCCAGAACTACCTCAGCTACTTCCCACTGCGATAATCACAAAATGAAGAAAAATCACATACAGAATATGACTGATACTGCAGCAACAAGACAAGGATGACAAAGAATACAAAAGTCAGTGCAATGAAGTACTGGTCAGATGTATGGCATGACTGTCTAACTCTAAAATACCATCCCACAACACTTGTAATCTATCACGACAAATAATTTGAACTGTCACGCTTCCTTTATGAACTCAAATGGAACACCAAAACAGATTTGTCTATTTTGTTCTCTATATTGTATATATTAATATATTAAAAACTACAAGCAATGAACAGAGTAGGTATATAGCTAGTAACAGCTCATTAACAGCTTTCAGAATATAGTTTAGCACTCACGTTCATTCAAAAGGATCATAAAGGAAACACCAATTCCTTGCTTTGGGGAAACAGAAATATTCTCCGAATTAACAACGAGGAAAGGATAAATCTGACTTGTAGATCTGGGTATGTGAGGTTGTACTGGGTCTGGCTGGGATGGTAACTTTCCCTGTAGCAGCCCATACAGTGCTGCACTCTGCACTTGTAGCTAGAAGACACAAGTGCAGAGGAAAGAAATTACTCTCTACTTCCACATAGCCTTTACTTGTTTTGTTTTGTTATTCCCTTTCTCCCTCCCTCTTCCCCTTTCCCTTTTTTCCCTTTAGTTTGTTTAATTAATAACAATATTTCCTTAATATTTTCTCTCTTTAATTAAATTATCTTTATCTCAGCCCATGAGCTGTTCTTTCCTTTACTTCTTCTTTCCCTCCTCATCTGAGGAGGGGGAGTGAGAGAGCGGTTGTGGTGTTCAGCTGCCTAGCACGGTAAAACCACCACAGAGGTTCGGAAGTCATTAGCCAAATGGTTCAAGTAGTTCTGATCACAGCAAGTGTAACCAAATAGAATCATAGAACTGCAGAATGGTTGAGGTTGGAAGGGACCTCTGGAGATCATCCAGTCCAACCCCACTACTCAGCCAGGAGCATGTTGCACAGGATCACCTCCAGTCATGTTTTCATTATCTCCAGAGAATGGAACTCCACCACCTCTCAGATGGAACTTGCTATATTTCAGTTTGTCTGTTGCTTCTCATTCTATTTCTGGGCACCACCAAAAAGTGTCCGGCCCCATCCTCTTGACACCCTCCCTTTAGATACTTACATACATTGATAAGATCCCCTCTCAGCCTCCTCTTTTCCAGGCTAAACAGTCCCAGCTCTCTCAGCTTTTCCTCGTAAGAGAAATGCTCTAGTCCCCTGATCATTTTTGTAGTCCTCCACTGGAGGACTCTCCAGGAGCTCTGTCTCTCTCATGTACTGGGGAGCCCAGAAATGGACACAGCACTCCCGGTGTGGCCTCATCAGGACTGAAAAGAGTAGGAGGATCACCTCTCTCGACCTGCTGGCAATGCTCTTCTTAATGCACCCCAGCATACCATTGGCCTTCTTGGCCACAAGAGCACCCTCCAGGACTCCAGGTCCTTCTCCACAGAGCTGCTTTCCAGCAGTTGTTGAACTTCCAGAAGCTCCTCTCTGCCAATATTTCCAGCCTGTCCAGGTCTCCCTGAATGGCAGCACATCCTTCTGGTCTATCAGCCACTCCTCCCAATTTTCTGTCATCAGTAAACTTGCTGAGGGTGCACTCTCTCCCTTCACCCAGGTTGTTGATGAGTAATTTGAACAAGACTGGACCTAGTATTGACCCTGGGGGACACCACTACAGGCCTCCAACTAGACTGCGCCACTAATCACAACGCCACTGAGCTCTGCCATCCAGCCAGCTCTCCATCTACCTCACTGTCCACTCATCTAACCCACTCTGCCTGAGCTTACCTATGAGGATCTCATGGGAGACCACGTCAAAAGCCTTGCTGAAGTGGAGCTAGACAACAGCCACTGCTCTCCCCTCATCTACCCACTCAGTCATCCCGTCATAGAAGGCTATCAGATTGCTTAAGCATGACTTCCCATTGGTGAATCCACGCTGACTACTCCCGATCCCCTTCTTATCCTCTGCATGCTTAGAGATGACATCCAGGATGAGCTGCTCTATCACCTTTCCAGGGATGGAGGTGAGGCTGGCTGGCCTCGAGTTTCCTGGGTCCTCCCTTCTTGCCCTTTCTGAAGGCTGGAGTGATACTGGCTTTCTTCCAGTCCTCTGGCACCTCCCCTGTTCTCCACAACCTTTTAAAGATGGAGAGTGGCTTAGCAATAACAACCACCAGCTCCCTCAGCACTCGTGGGTGCATCCCATCGAGAACCATGGATTTGTGGGGATCAAGTTTGCCTAATTCATCTCTATCCATATCTATGTATAAAAATGCTACCTTTATGAACAGCCTGCTCTTTTAGCTAGCTGAAGGTCTGTCTCCAGCAATAGATTACTCACAGTAACAGGTTCAGTATAACTCTTATTCCTTCCCTTCTCAGTTTTTTCAGAAACAATTACTGTCAGAAACATTTAGCTTTATCATAATGCAATGACTTTGTTTCTTCTTTTTCTACATCTTTACCATTTTTGCAGTAGTGTTGCAGAATCCTGTATTTCTAAATCTAAATTTGCTATTATATAAACTCTTATTTTTCATAGATACTTTATACAGGCTCCTTAGAAGTAGTCCATAGATCCTGTTGACACGAGTTGAAAAATTACCTGTTTACAGAATTAAAGCTCTCTGAGAGGGACCAGGTTCTCCTGCAACGAACTTGCATATAATACAGCTTTCCAAGCAGACCTAAGCTGCATCAGCAATCTCAAATTATTTTAACTACTTAGATCTATACCAGTACATACAAAAAAAAAAGATTTTCAAACTATTATTACTTTTTCATCAGCTCTCCAGTAAGCTCTGGTGCGGAATCGGAGAAACACAGAGTCCCTGAGGAACTGGAGATAGGGATCAAAGCCTGGTGGGCGGAGACCTGCTCCCAAGTTAGAGGGGAATGAACTCTCCACAAGCGTGCTGATGAATCGACAGAAGGCACGGGTTAAAGGATATTCCTCACATCGAGACTCAATCTCGTTCAGCTCAACCTTCCCAAGACGACAGCAAACACAGGAAGGAAAAAAAAACAAAGGTTTTGAGTGAGAAAGAAATACACGAGAACAAATAAGGGCATCATCTATGAAGTACTTTATGGCATGCTGACTTGGCTGAGCTTTTGTCCACTGTGTCTCCCAAACAAAGCAAAAGCAGTGAAGCAACAATACTCTCAGTTCAGTTCGGCAACATACTCTTCATTCATTTCTCAGTTAATAGGAGATATGCCTCAGCGTTTAACTGTACTCTGCTTATATTTACCATTTTTATTAAAATGGAATTGACCTCCACTAAGATATGATAGAAGTAACTCCAATTTAGGAAAATAAGAAAATCTGGGAATGAAGCATTCATAAGGAACTTGAGGGTTTAGACACTGCTTTGCTACTAGCACAATGCTTCACTAGATTCATAAATGAATAAGATTTTCCAGAAATTACAAGGAGGCCTGAGAGTAAATTGAGAAGCTGTGAAATGATAGCACCTATTCCCAGGGTTTCCTGTGGATACAGTAGCAGATACAGCCTCTCCAAGTTTTCCCTGTACTCATTTGTAGAAGATGAGGCAGGCTACCTAGGGACAGAGAAACCCTTACCTCAATACCAATTGCTTGTCTCTGGCCTGGACTTCTCACAGTTTGTAATATCTTCAAAACAGAAAGAAAAGAAAACAGACAAACAATATGTTTCACATAATCAAAGTGCATCTCTGTCATTTCTATCAGGGCTAAAAGGCACTCATCACTCTGCAGCTGTAAGTAGCAGTATTGTATATCCTCGTAAAAGCCAAAAAGCTAAGATTTGTCTGTCTGAAAGGCTGGATTACATACTGTACACTTGAATGCTTTTAGCTTTATACCCTCAAAGATCTGCACCTTGCTTATCGTTAAAACAAAGAACAAAAGTCCTTTCACGTAAGCCAGCAGTCACACCTCAAATGCCTCATGTTATTTCAAGCAAACCAGAAATAAGTCTGAACCATAAAACAAATTATAGAACAATCCTGTTCCCTTATGATTCCTGAGTTAACCATACTGAGAGCATTTTTGTTTTACATCAGTCTTCTTCAAGATTCGTATTTATTTTTTTCCCCTGAAATCAATAGAAAAAAGAAAAAATATTTTTCTAAAAGATGGGCTTTTAATACCCACCTGCTGTTTGCCATCTACCTGTGAAAGCTGGCAAACTTTTACTGTTACAGAATCACAGAATGGCTGAGGTTGGAGGGGACTAGACTCCGCACCCTTTGAGCTCTGCCATCCAACCAATTAACAATCCACCTCACTCTCCACTCACCTAGACTGCACTTCCTGAGCTTGTCTATGAGGATGTTATGGGAGACAGTGTCAAAAACCTTGCTGAAGTTAAGGTAGACCACATCCACTGCTCTCTCCTCATCTACCCAGCCAGTCATCCTGTCATAGAAGGCTATCAGATTGGTTAAGCACAATTTCCCCTTGGTGAATCCATGCTGATTATTCCGGATCACCTTTTTGTCCTCCACATGCTTGGAGATAACCTCCAGAATGAGCTGCTCCATCACCTTTCCAGGGATGGGGGTGAGGCTGACTGGCCTGTAGCTGCCTGAGTCCTCCTTCTGTAATTGCTAATAACAATTAACTTTTCCTCTGAAAATTACATGCCTGCAAGTGGAGCTTTTTATGCTATTCTTTCTTTTTAAGAGCACCACTTACACTGGGAGACTATTACACAAAAAAAAAAAAAGTAACAGAAGAATACATAACCTGCGTAACATTTATTACTGATGACAAACAGGGAGGGGAAAAAACATACAGAACATACAGAACGGTCTGTTATGAAAGATGTTTACATAAAAATGAGATCTGCAGCACAAAACCATGCTGTCATTTTCAAAATTGCTTCAAAATAATACCTAAGTGAAAAAAATTATATTCAACAATGGAAACACAAGAATTTAGTAGAAAGTGCAATACAATTGCTACAAATACAGCTTTCAAACACACCAACAATTTCATCAGATTGGGTTGCTATAGTTATAAGTACCAGAAATCCTAAAATACCTGGGTGTATTCCAGGGATTGCCAGAGTGAAGCAGCTATTTCAGGAGATTTTCCAAAAGCAGTAAGGGTTTCTAATAGCTCCGCTTTCAAAACAGGAGGAATGCTGCACTGCAGAAGTCCCAGAATGACCACCACTGGTGTCCACTGAGGGTGCTCACAAAGAGCCAAGCGAGCATTCTCGCTCTGCGGAGTTCAACGGAAAACAAAATTGGACGTTAATATTTTGAAGATTATTCATGTACTGTAACTAACTCACAGTTCAGTATCAGCAATGAGAATTCTGCTTTGTACAAGTACACAAAACATCAGAAGAATGGCAAACTTTGCCAATGCAAACAATTTTCATTCAACAAAAAGCCCAATGTAATGATTTGCTAGTACTAAAACTTTACCTAAAATTTTATTTTAAAAGTTGTCCCTATCCATAAAGGAAACTTAGGTGCATAATAGACATTGCTTAGGATAGCCTTTTTTTAGTAGACATATTCATGGAATTAGTCCTAAACAAATACACAAATTCTATCAGGACATTTGCTACAAACTTATACGAAATAGTTTAAGCTAAGAGTAGCATCATTTTCGATTTAAGCTCATTTGATACTCTCAGATGAGCCACTGGATAGCAACAAGCCTTTAGCCTCATCATATGATAGTTCCCTGCCTCCTTAGAAGTTTACTTCTTCCCAGGTTTTGGTTTGATGATGCTAGGAAATACAAGTTTTAAGAGTTCTTTCTTTCCCACTGATACAATGCTGACAGGACAGTTTACATAGGTCACTGGACTAATCTGGCTTTCCAGAGGAACACGCCACCACCAGCACACAAAAAAAAAAAGACAATTTTTAAAAAGCCCGGTTACTTTCACTGAGCTGTCCTGTGTTTGTTTCAGCAAAAGCAAGGACATCTTGCTAAATCACAGAACTTTTAGGCTAGTATTCCTCAAACCTCTACACTGTAGACTCTGCTGGGTACTAAGGAGTCAAATTCCACACTGTTCAGTTATCCAGATAATTGACAATGTAAAATCTGTATTGAAGTTTGTCTCTTAGAATTCCTCTTCTGGCCAGTCCACGGCATACTGTGCATTAACTGTTTAGGGACACTTTAAATCTAACTCTGGAGGCCAGTTTCACAGCTGGTCAGTTTCCTTGCCAAGTTTCTACTCTTCCCCTTGAAAGTCTTCTATTATCTCTGTTTCATTTTTTTTTTTAACTCAAAATTACATGCAAAGAACTTTCCAACTCTCTAGGCATTTCTTCTGCATAGATCTCACTTTTGAAAGACCTTGTTGTGACAGCAAAGTGAAAAGTAAAGAAAATCAGTAACATTGGCAACACAAGAAAAGGTGCAGCCCAGGTGCAATGGGAAGAGATGGCATGTTTGGTCCAAACAGTTATTTCTGATGCTTCCCATACTTTTGAAGTTCATTAATCAAACAAAAACACCAACTAGATAAATTTGCCCTACCCATCTTTTTGGTCAAAAGAACTTCACAGATGAATGGTGATCTAGAAGAAAAAAAACGTATTAAAGCAAAACAAACAAAACCTTACTTACCCAATTTACTATAACTGTGGTCAGCTGTAAAAAAGCAATTAATCCATCTTGTTCTTTCTGTGTGATGCCTCGAAGAGGCAGGTGACGATACTGGACACTGTCTGCACTCGGCAAGTCTTTCCTTAAGTGTTCATGATAAAGCATCAAAGAGTGGAAGAAATGCTCCCAGGAGACAGGACTACCACCTGTTCCTTGGATGTTTTCCGCTAGAAAAATGACAAAAAGGTCGCAAGATTTTGTTTTTACTCTTTCACAGTGCAACCAGGAAGGTAGTTAAATTTAAAAGGAAAACTTTCTTATCTAGAGCAAACAATATATTACATTCAAATAAAAGCTCATATTGCTGAAATTAGTGGTTCTGTCATTTTGCTGGGGGGGTTGTTTGTTAACAGAGACATGAAGGTACTAATATGAAAAGTCAGTAGAAACAAGCAGTCTGTTTTATGAATCACAATGTTTGTAGCATTAGTTCAAAGTATTTTTTCCACTTTGACCAATGCAAAATTAATGCAAAACATAAGACTGACCAACAATTCTTTCTGGGTTCTGTTAGAATTTATTATATATGTAGTATTTCTCAAAATGCTCCTGGGAAAACACAAAACCAAACAAACAAAAAAAACACCAGCTCAGGAAACATAACTATATTTAAATATATATATAACTTAAAGATACTATTAATTTTATATTTTACATTGAGCTATACTGATGTTCTACATCTCATGTGTTAAGACATGCTGCCTTAAAACCCCACTATTTGCTTACATGAATTATTTGCTAAGGTACCCAAGAAGTTTTATTACCCTAATCAGTCTTTTTTTTTTCTCCAGATTACATTCCAACTGAAGCCTTCCAATTTCATCTTTGTACTAATAACGAAAAGTACAAAGTCACAGTTCAGTTCACATGATTTATCTATTTGTTTATTTTTAACTTTTTTACTTTAGCAGGAAAAAGAGAAGAGAAAGAGCTGAAGTATCTATTTTCTTACCATGACTACTGCCATTGACTTTTAGCAAACTAAAGCAGTAATGAGCACACTGAGGCCCACTAGCCAGTCCCCGCAGCATTTTCAAGTATGGGATGTAAATTGTGGAGGGAAGGAGATCTCCCATTTGCCTAACAAACTTTGACAAGACAACCTAGAACAAATAAAGATCATTGTTTAAAAAAAAAAAATCTGAATATTTTAAGAAAACAATAGACAGCCAAAGTCAAAAAAATATTCTAATGTAATCACGGTGGGGGTTAGCAGAAGGCAAGGAATCACAACTCAAAAAAGAAATCCCTTTGTTTACTGGTTTCACAGAATCACGGAATGGTTGAGGTTAGAAGGGACCTCTGAAGATCATCCCCCCTGCCAAGCAGGGTCACCTCGAGCACGTTGCACAGGATCTCATTCAGAGGGGCTTTGAATATCTTCAGAGAAAGAGACTCCCCAAACTCTCTGGGCAGCCTGCTCCAGTGCTCTGTCACCCTCACTGTAAATACGTTTTTCCTCATATTCAGATGGAAAGGGAAATTTTCCCTGAAGGTGAAAATTACATGCCAAAGAAGAAATAAAATCATTCATACTAATGTAAAGATAATACACTAAATCTCCCATTTTGTATTTCTAGCTATCAAATTTACTTCAGCTCACAAATGCTGCACAGCAGTATTATTAGCACACCTCACAGTGCAATGAACATGTCATTGGGAATGAACTCACTATGCATGTCACATCACTGAACAGTAATTCACACGCACAGTGGTTCTTCCCAGGACCATATCAGAGTATCTGCAGATTGCACCAGGACCTAATTTAGTTGCCTGTATTCCAGGTGGGTTTTGGGATGCATGCAATTGTGTCCTATCCTAGGTTTTGCCTAGCACTGCAGAGTCATTCAAGAAGCACTGAAGGTTGATAGCATCCCAGCTGTCCAAAGCTTTGGAACAACTCCTTCATCAGTCTAGATTGCTTTTTCAGTCTAATTTTAAGTTTCAACTCTTATAGGCTATAACCTTTGGGCTTTAAATAATTGTAATATTCTCATGATTTTTTACCCCTAAATACTATCAAATACATTAATTGCTTTTTTATAGTTAAGAAATTTTACTTCTCTGTTACGCCAAGAGGTCCATAGAAATCATCAGACAGAAAACACAAGAGCACTGTTAGCAGAATATCCTGAGCAACTGGGACAAAACTGGCCTAAACAGAATTTTTAAAGTTTTAGACAGACTCTCACTAAATTTATTGATGACTCTGAATGACTGGTAGCAGCTCATTTTAGAGCAAGCAACAATAACCATGTGATGCAGAGCAGGACACATGCAGATAAGTCATGGATAAAAGGAAATAACGTCTTCTTTGAGGCTAGCTGTAATAAGGATACCAAACATTTGGGGTTTTTTAACCCTTACTATTGCAGAAATTGTTATTGTTTCAAACTGCACCTTTGATTACTTTAATTTCAAGTTACTAGTAATCACTCAAGAAAATCACTTTTTTCACTTAAAAATGTAAAACTGGTAAATCTAGATAACCTGGCGCTGAGGAGGTCTCTGATGAGCTACTCCAAGGTAGGATCCCATGACGGTAGATGTCTGCAAAGGCTCTGATGGACACCAGTATTCAAGGGCAAGTTCCAGATTAAAAGGATCTTTCCTGTACAATTCAGCAATCTATCAGACAAAAGAGGATGACCAAAAAAATTACCAACTATGGAAAGATGAGAATATTATTTCAACGATGAACACTGCTTCTAGATAAGCTAAACATCACGAAATGAGACAAAGCATTCCACACCTGGTGCTCCATTCCTTAGAACTCTCTGAAAAATGACACCTTCTGAACAGTAATAGCAGAACAAATGACAGCCAGAGAAATTCAAAAATCTTAACTTAACAGGTAAGAATTTTAGGAATAAAGGCTATTTCTAAGTTACGTTAAAATAACATAGTTTAAGAAAACAGATGCATTAAGATAATCCTACTATAATTTACATTTTATATATTTAAAATTTTGTAAAGTAACTATGGCTAAAGAATCATTCCACCAGAAAAAACAATGCAGTATTTACTCACTAAACATTTATGAATTGACACTTTATTAACATCAGAAGCCAGGGCAGTTTTCTGGAAAACTTATAGCAAGTGTCTGTCAGTATTTAAGAAAAAAAAAATCCTTTCAATCAAAAAAGTACAAGACCCAGCACTTTATCATTCAGATACAGATTTTCTAATGAAGATTGAAAGTCACAATCACTTTTTGGCATAGTAATTTAGGATAAAATATGGCTTACCAAAAGCATTAAATGCTCCAGATCTTTCCGAAGGGAAATAGGTGGATCATTACCCATCTGAATACTCATGTGAATCATGCGAGCATCTTCATCAGCACGGTTTCTCAGCTGTTTCACCTACACAATACACGAATTGGAGAAAGACACTGATCTATATTTAGGTAAGAATGAACAGAACAACAGAAATAACTGATTTACCTACACAGTTTATTAGAAAGTAAGAAAGGAAGTGAACTTGCACATACATGACAAGAATATACAACAATTTTATTTATTTTAAACAGAGCCTACATTGAAAGACATATACGATCACTTCCTTACTGCCAAGGCCTCGGTTCATACCAAAAGCCCTGAACTTAGCCTATGGGGGTTTTCCCAACTGACTTCACCAGATCCTCTGGTTTGGCTGCAGAAGATGGATCCTTTTCCTCTTTTTACTTTGAAAGCTATGTAGGTTAGCTAGACTTTAAACAAAGTTAGATTATGATCGAAAAGGAGTGAAGAAAAATGGAAAACAGCATGAAATAATGTTTTCTGTACAGAGACCTATGCATTCCACTTTTCTTAGCCATTTAAGGCTACTTCTAATTACAGCTACTTCATCTTCTGAAAAGTTTGGTATTGATGTAATTTCTTTGGACCCAGGAAAATTGTCTGTCACAGCCAACAGCATTACCACATGTCAACAAATACAGCAGCAAAAAAAAAAAGAGAAGGAAAGGGAAGAAAAACTGCAGCAATGGAAAAGTCCTTTAGTCAATATCTCATAATTCTTTGTGTCAAAAAAGACCAGTTACTAAACAAGAAAACAGCTGATTTGATTTTAACATCAAAAAGTCTTTCACAAAGCACCCCACAAGATGCTTAAAGAAAGCAAACAGCCAGGGGATGAAAAGTTCAATTTTGTGACATATGAAACAGACACTGAGAAACAAGAAACAGAAATAAGCAACCAATTCAACACGACAAAAACTAAAACATAGTGATGCCCCATAGATATAAGTTCATGGTACTATAACGTATCTTGAATTGCAAAATTGAATGAGCTATGAAAGAATTAACTCCACTCAAAAACTAGAGATAACTGCAGAAAGGGTCAGAGCAAAGTATATAAATTAGTATTCTAACAAAATTAACACAGGGATAAAACAAAGAGTTGATAAGTGAAATAGTGCATTATCTAAACTACTAAAGCATATTATTGAGTTCCAAATGTAAAGCACTCAACCAGAAGATTTACCCAAATCATCACTGGCAAGCAGAAAATATGTGAAAGCTATACAGAAGAATTAAATAAAATGCTGACCTATTATAATCTTCATTTAGTTTAACTTAAATCTACATATACATAAAAGTAAAAAGAATCCTGCAAGGCAGACACTTATTTACCTAAAATTTAAGATTCAGTAGAAACAACTCCACACATAAGCTAAGCACTAACAAACTGCAGGTAGACAAAAAAATCCCTTCTAGAGCCACATCCCAGCTAACAAGTCTTTCCTCTAAAAGAGCTAGTACTGGCCACTGTCAAGCAGGAATGGTCAATGTCACAAGTCAATGGTCAGATTTTTGCTCATAAACTGTACTACAAAATCCTATTTCTAATGAAGAATCTCTTCATATTTAGGCATTAGGTATAACCAACTGCCAATCTAAACCGAAGTCAAGAACTGAAACGGGAAAGAAATACTCTTGCCAGGGCCTCCAATTCCACAAAACAATGAAGGAGAGAGATGAAAGAAAAAAACTTAGGATTTTCACGCAGTTCTGTGGGATACAGGACATGGGGTCAGATGTGCTTTTAAATCTAGGAGAGCAGCAACCTCAGCCTGGGTCAGTCTCCAGCTCTTCCACCTTGATTCAGAAAACCTACCTCTCTTTCATAAAAATTGGTATCAATACAGGGGCATATTCATCTTTGGTAAAGCAACACCATTTTCAGAACTACCTCATTAAAAAGTTCCCACTTCCAAATGTGTTAGAACCTGACTGTTCAAGCAACTTTCATAAGATATACTTTACAGATTCCTCAAATTAAAAACTCTAAGGGCTACTGTGTCTGTATTACAGAAAACACCACTGCAGGCAGCCTTCAAAGGAAGGCCAAAACCCGCTACAGTGCATTACGTTTTGTATGCAGGCAACCGCTGCAGTAGAATCATACTGCTTGAAGTTATCAACATGAATGCATTTGAGATGACATTTTATTTGCTTCATGGGTATTCCGTTTGTGAAACAGACAGCTTCAGAAAACATGGAAACCCAACAGATTAAAAGTAAATTAGGATTAAACCTAAAGACCATCTACAACACTTTCATATGCACCCTCAAAGATTACTAAGGCTCAAATGTTTTCCTGCCAATATTCTTCTCATTCTGACAGTTTACAATGAGCAAAATTTCTTCTTGAATCTTTTTGTTCATTCTTTGAAAGAAGTAATTATTTGCAACTCCAAATACAGCTCAACACAATGCAGATCACAAAAGAAAGCCTCCATCAATTCTATGAAAGCATTTTCATAGAATTTTGATTTTCCATACCTAGATACAAGGTCTTGCACAAATAAAACTGTTGCAATTGCTTCAAACATTTTTTAAAACCCTTTTACAGCACTTCTGTTGTTCCAGTGAAAAGAGCAGGTCATTTTACTAATAACTGATGCCCAGAATTCATTTAAATTCTGGGCATTTAAAACAAAACAAAACCACTGCAAACACAAAAGCTTGCTTTGCAATCTCACCACAATGAAGTAGGATTTGATTTTTAAAACACTTCAATGCAGAAAACAAACCCCAAATGCTATGGGTTCCACAAAGTCAACAAGCTTTCTGAAGTGCAGCACCTCGAGCTCAGGTTGATATCTGAATCTCAGTGCTACCCGTCCTACTTTTAGAAATAGAAGACGACATGCCCATGTTTCTCAAAGACTATGTTATTCACAGAAACAACTTACTTTCATTGGCATGAGTGTAAGGAAGTCTGTGACAAGGTTATGAATTTTGCGAATGTAAAATTCCTCCTGGTAGAAATTTTCAGATTTCACGACACATTCAATCAGGAACAGAAAGACATTATCAGCAACTGCTAGCTCTGCCATTGCTTCATCTGCTTCAGTGAATTCTGCAAGAGCTGGACAACAAACAAAACAAAAATCACAAATGGAAGAAAAATAAATTACAACTGTCTGTTTACAAACTAAACGTATTTCAGAGTACCTGTCTGACAAGCAAATCAACATGCTTCTAGCCACTCACTAAGTTTGTTCCACTGAACAGGAAAACAAGTTACTGCAGGGTGACAGTTTCAACTTTCTGCTGTAACGTAAGTTAAAGTACATAATCCATTTACCTGATAAATCTAAGGCTGCCAACTAAGAAGCACAAACCAACCTTAACTAAACATTAATTATGACGTTTACATTTTCTTTAGTATTCTGTAGTAGCCTCAGTTCTAACCTAGTCATGAGCCTGGAAAGCTGGTAATGTACATGAAGAAAAAAAAAAAAGATTTGTCCTCTTAAGATACTGAGGTTTAATATTTGCAGAGTCAAAAAGTCAAACATGAATCTATTCTCCATTTAAGTGTTCAGGTGATATTAAAGCTGTTAACATGCAATTTTTCACATTTTGCAGTTCATGGCAATCCCTTTCACTTCCATAAGACACTATTCAGTATTAATGGCTAATGACTAATTATTTCTAAATCCGTGTACCTATCAGAGCAACTCAGTTCTCAACAACCAAACTCATGTACTGAGAAAGCTTTGAAGGAGCATCAACAGTAGTTTTATCCTGAAGGTAAGTACTAATACCTGAAGAAGGTAACAACACTTTGACTTGCACCACTCGCAAGCTGTGAATCCTGAAGTGCACCAAGCGGTAATTTACCTGTCACATCGGATAACTGGGATATTCCTCGTAATGCCAGTGACCAGGCTAATCGAACGGTTGCTTGCAAGCCTGGTAGTTTCCAAGGCTGAGATTCCTGAAGACGAGTGTGTATTGTTGCTATGTACTGCCTTTCTGCTAGCAGTGGGAGCCGGTGCATCAGATCTTAAAGAAAAACAAAAAAGATCTTAAAAACAAAACCACAAATGCAACACCCAGTGCACATGAAAACAAACAGGCAGAATCCTACCAATTTGTTACCAAACAATGACAAAATTGGTTAAATAACAATTTAACCACCTGCACAACATAACCCCCGTGGGAAACCTGTCAGCATTACCTTCACGATCTTCTGTGCCTTGTTCTAGAAAACTGACATCAAAGCAGTAGAGGAGCGCCATGAGAAGAGACAAGTTCACACCATCCATTGAGCCACCAGCTTCTACTGTTACTTTCTCCAAGTAACTTATGAGGATTAGAGTGTCATCCTTACTCAGCGGTGACTGGCAGGTCCAGACAAAGAGACTTTCAGCCAAGGACTGTCGGCACTCTTTGATGAGGTCAGAAACCTTTTCAAAAGAAACAGTGTATAGAAATGTACTGGCAGCACATTCGATTTGTCTTTCTCAGTCCATCATTATGACTAAAGTTAAAAATTACTTTAAAAACAGCAGCTGGAGAAAATGCTAATTTCTTTAAGTGCTATGCAACAGAAGGTACATTTTTTTCTTGTTATAAGCCTTCACATTCCCTGGCATTACACATGAGGTGTGACTAGGTAGCTTCGAGAATGACAAGATGCAAACCAGCACCTCTGTCAAGGTCAGAAGACACGAATCTACACAGAATTTTCGTAGCTGTAAACACAATACTTACACAAAGGACACGTTTCATATCTCTAATATGTAACTACACTGGCAGTTACATTCAGTTAAGGTCTGAAGATTTTTTCCTCCCCTTCCCCAAAAGAGATGTCCTCAGTGGGCTATCTGCATACCTAACTTTTAAAGAAATTGAGCAATTGTATTGAAAATTAAAACTTCTTTCCATCAAACAAAATAGTTAAGGCAACTTTTGAATATACACATAAATGAAATCTAACATTCCCTAGTACATATGGGACAAATATCATGCCCAAGAGGAAAGCTATGAAGCATTTTCATACTAAAAAAATATGATTTTATTCTTCGGTATAATATTGCATGTTATATTAAAATAAAGTACAATGGCTCTCCAAAACAATCCATTTGTCTTTTTTTTTTTTTCCCCCCTAAGAGCGACACTAAAAGTCACTGTTTTCAAGCCAGGACAAACATTTACTTCATTTGTTAAATTCATTCCTCCCCCCCAAGCTGAGTTTTAAGTATTTAACTGCTCTAAGTCTCCTGAAAACAGCAGAAATTCAAAACAAAAATAAAACAAACAACCAGAAGTCTCCTTAAAAATAAAAAGCCACTATAAAAAGCCTTTCATAATGGTATTTTATTAGCTAGGTTATCGGTTTCTAGTAACATTCCTGATCTATACCCATTAGACCCAGTAAAATAAAAAGGCATTCTATCTCCATTAAAATCATGGGTATAGTGGTACAATGAGAAACTCTTCAACACTAAACACAGCAAGAGATCTCTGCACAGACTCCAGAAAAATAACAATTCTAATGAATACAAAGGGGAATATAGTAGTCCATCTAAAAGCAATGAAGTAAACCTTGAATGCAAAGCATTACTTGAACTTGAAGGCAAATTAGAAGGATATGCTTTGCATAGTTTCTAGATTAAATAGCAAAACTACAAAACTGGTTATCTGGCAAGAAAAAAATAATTAATTGATTATAACATAGAATACTTTTAGATAGACCCCACATTGGAAAGACCAGAAGTTAAAACAATAATGTTTAAAATCTTCCTATTACAAACACAGTGTGCAGTTAGACATAGTGCCAATTAATTTCGAGGAGTACAAAAATGAGAACTCATTTTCAAGCAAATCTGACTGTTCACTATTAGAGATGCTTCTGGTCATGTTAACACAAATAGATTATTAAAAAATGCATCATTTGCCTGGCTAAACCCACTTCCATTCCATTTTAATCCTTCGTGAATTTTAGTTTTCTATTTTTTATTCAAATGATGGTGGTAACAGCAGTGCTCAAAGCAGATGATTTAATACACACTCTTTAAATAAAACTGCAATAATGCTTACTTCCTCACAGTCCTTAATTGCATTTCTTCACTGAAGATAATGTATTCCCTAGTATCAGGGAGCAACAAACAGAAATGCAGGTAGTAAACTGGATTACACAATGGTATAGTAGATATGATGGTATAACAGAGCTTCCAAAGGTAAAGAGAAGCCAGATGGGAGGGGATCAATCCATATCTCTTTGTAATCAAATGTACTTTAATCTGTGCACTAATTTGGAAGAATAGTCACACCTAGTCTCCTCTTTACCTCTTTGCGATGCTTCTCACTGCCCAATCCTCGCTCTCTCTGGAGTTTATCGAATTCATTGTTCAAATTAATTTGAGACACAAGTGTGAGGATCTTCTGAGTCAAACCGTGTTCCATTAGGTCATCTGTAAAGCGTGTTGTTATGGACATTAGCTCTTGACTGTAATGGAAAGAATATAAATTTAACAACCATGTTATTCCCAGTCATGGAGCAAGTCTAAAAGAATCATTCCCATCAAATTTGCTAGCCAGCATAAAACATACAACCACATCAGGCACACCAAGCAACTAAATGTGCATCAGTAATTAATAAGCAGTGCTCTCTCAAAATGCTGTGCTGAATAGATAAAAAGTCTCTAGGTAACCAGAGCTTCAAGAACATGGAATATGAGAAGAGTACAACATGAATGAGCCAGGTAGGATTACTGTCAAGATCCAAAAGTACTATACATAAGATGTGCAGATTTCACAAGCTCACAGCCTCTTTCTCACTAGTAAATGCAATTGTCCAATTACTGAAACAGTGGAACTAGTTCTAAAGCAATCGTTTGTTTTTTTTTTATACTGAATTTGTATCTACACTGTAACACATCTTTGAATCTTTCTCTAGTTAAGAAGTCTCCATGCATTGGAACTAAACAGTGTGTTCAGTTTTCTTTTTAGTCAAAAAAAAGCATGCTCGCCAGTAGATAGTGTGTCCATTTTAGGTAAAGGCAGGAGCACAATCCTCTGTTTTGCAGGATGTGGGAAGTCAGAACACAGCACATGCAGAAACTCAGTCTTCCTAATACTGAGTTGGCATCACTAGTTAGAGAAAGCCTGACTGGGTGGGTGTCTGAAGCAAAGCACTGCCAAAAGCGCAAGCAGCATGGGAGAACTGAAAATATCTACCTTTATGACCCGTTAAACATACTTGTAAGACAAAAAATACTATGTTTAAAGTGACAGCATCAGGTCATGAAAAAAATTTGAGAATATTTGCTTTCCCTCAACAGTCCTAAAAGCATTAAAAGCAGGGAGCATGTTAATCTAACAGCTAACCCTAACACAGACCTGAGTTCCAACGTCCACGTCTTGCCTTGGCGTGACTGTATGAGGGCTCGTAGTGAATTGGCAATGCATCTTTTTCCATCCCAGTACAAGAGAACAGCCACAAGACCTCTTGTAAGGCCAGGAAAATGAGGTTGCTGGTGTTCTCCTATTGAACAAAAATGTACAGAAAATCCACAGAAATTTGAGCATGCATACTTCGATGAAAGGTTTATATCTTTACATTTCAAATTGAAATATAAACATAGCATTCAAAACAACCATGGTTAATCACCATCACTTTGATTTGTTTCAGACATTTCCAAGAAATCACTGATATTTTAGGTGATACTATTAAAATTCACAGTCAACTATGAAAAATTCCACACATTTACAAGTAGAGGTGCAAGTCCATATGTTTCCATATGTATTGCATACTGGAACAGGCTCCCCAGTGAAGCAGTCACTCCACCGAGCCTGTCTGAATTTAAGAAGCAATTGGACTGTGCACCTAAGTCACATGGTCTGAAATTCTGGGTAGACCTGTGCGGTGCCAGGAGTTGGACTTGATCATCTTTATGGGTCCCTTCCAACTCCGGATATCCTATGATTCTATCCTAGTCCAAATGGTAGTTGCAACTGATGTCTACCTGTCTTAGTAATTAGTTCAAGCTGATTATCAGAAGAATATATATTTGCTTTATCCAAACTGAAATTTTCTGTCTGAATTTGCATCAAAAACACAAGTTTGAAATTGAAATTGATGCTGGCTTCCTGATGCCTTTCCAAAGGTGACATACTAGCAAGCTACCTCTTTAAGGAGTTTGAAAAAAGTTAACGATGAGCAGTAACTAATAACAATAACTAAGAGATTATAGATTAATAACACAGAAATCAATTTTCTATGTGCAAAGCAGGTCTCTTCCCAGAATACTTCTCTTACTAATCATTTATTAGATTATGATCCAAATACAGCTACATATCAATATCTAAGTAACACATTATTTGCAGAACCAAAGCCTATTCGAAAACTATTTGAATTATTTTTAAACTATTTTGAAATTCAGTGATAAATAAATCATTTTTTTTTAAATCAAATTATTACCACTTTTGAGAATGCTGCATAACATCAGTTCAGAACACTGCCTTTATACTAAATGACAGCACCAGGAGATCTCTTTTTAAGAACATTCTAGATGTTAGGAAACTCAGGCCTTGACTGAATCAGGCATTCACGTTAAGCATACACTTAACACAAACAGTAAGGCCTTAAGTTCTATTTCTCCAGCTCTTAAATATTTTCCCTTCTCACCAGCTAGAAGGAGCTCCACAGCTGCCAGCTCTCCAATATCAAAGAGGTCACTGAGGATAAAGGCTTCTCTGATGAGTTGTTCTGGCAAAAGCCTGGTTCCCTGCTGACCCTGGATAGCAACCCCTTCCGTACTTGCTTTCTGAATTTTCTCATGCTGCTGAACATTCTTTGGCTGGAAGAGAAACAAGCAACAGAAGTTATTCAAAATGGCAACAAGAAATACTGAATAAAGCTTTACAAGTTAATTCTTCCTCACAAACAGTTCTGACAGGTTACATTGTTGTCAAAAAAACAAAAGCAGCATTTTTTAACACAGAGATAAAGGCATCCTACAAATGCTTCATGCTTGCACAGTAATAGTCTTGTTGTGATAATATACCCAAAATATGATACAATCAATGCTGACATTTAGTTTATTGAGAATAATGGTAAAATACATAGACAAAGCTCTATACCCAACTTATTTTCTGACCTATCAGTCTTACAAAGCCATATGCTATTTCAAAAGTAACAGATGTTTTATAGTTGTTACCTTGTGATCCATCAGCCAAGAACCAGTGAGTTTTTTCAATTCTCTCATTCCTAATAATTCAAAGTCTATACTTTGTAAATTTATGTTTACCTATTCTGCACGTTCATTTATCCAACTAGCTGAAGCATGAGTATGGACCAAAGACAGAAGTAATTTCGTACTTCCTATTAGACATGCAAGAGGAGCACAGAAAAAATAATACTCAACTCAGGGATTGTCAGATACTTTTACTATTTCTTTCAAAACAGCATTCAAATAATCAGAGGAGAAAAAAAAAACATAGATACAATTATCCTCTACAAGACACAGAGCAGTATCTATTTTTCAAGCTCCTTCCATTCCTACAACAGAAGATTGCTGTAACACACTTGCGTTACGTACTGTAAAAATGTAGAATGAAAAGAATAGTCAGGGCCTAAAGAGTTCGCAATCTGACAACACAAAACAGATTAAATCATCAATTTTCAAACTCATTTTGGAACAGAGCATTAGTCCAGTACCGGATTTCTGAAGAGCGAAATGAAGTCAGATTTGTGTTTCTTTAAAACCTGGTCGAGGCGATGAATAGCTTCAGGTTGCCTTTTCCAAATGGCATTCACTACAGTTTGCCATATGTCCTTATATGGACCCCACAAGCTGGCAGCTGAAAGAAGAAATATATTTTTTTAAATGCATTTGAAATGGAAGAAAGAAAAGAAAATCTTCATACGGTATTTTCTATAAAAACTCTTCTTTAATTTCGTGTTTATCCCAGCTTTACAGTATAGATTGTTATGCACATCAAGCAAAGCATATTTACCCTTTGTAAGGTACCACCACCACCAAGAATTGCCTGATATAAAACCTAATTGCATTTAGGGAGTTACAGAAACAAAAGAGATGATGTAAGCAGGTAAGTTCCAGGGCTAAAATTCACCTTACATTCTTGTGTCCTTACATACCTAAGAAATTCCATCCACTTCAGTAAGATTAAAGAATCACCAAGAACTGGACGGACCTTGAACCTGAACACAACTCAGCAAAGCGGGCTTCCTGCTTTCCATTTTTGGACAGAAAGACCAAAACAAAGCAATACCTGATATAGGGACTACAAATGAACAACAGTGCAAACAGAATGTGAATCATCACTGCACCACACTGTGCAGAATAAAACATGGATTAGGAACCAAAATCATAAGTGTAAAGGTGATTCTATGTAAGTAACAAAAATCATAAGCCCAATGTAGGCATTTTCCCATTTGTTCATCCTTCTCGTTCTAATTAAAATACAGAAATACAAGTGCTTTGGATTCATAACACACTTGTTGCTAACACTGTAGAAGAGCTTCATAAAGATATGAATGTGCTTTACTAGAAATAGAACAACACGAACACTTACCTCAGTACACTGAGAAAAGACTAAATTAGTTCTGGAAGCCAGCAAGCACTAATTTAAGTCAGTTCTTAATTAAGCTGAGTCCATCCACACTCTAGAATCTCTCCTTCTCCTCAACACTGAAAGAAAGTTTCCTTTGCATACTCCAGAGTCAGTACTACAGCTAAACGATCTCTTCCTCACTAGAAGCAGCATCATTCACAACTCGAAGTCTGTAGCATGAAGACTGCACTACAAGTTTCCTCATTTGCATCAAGTCTCCAAAAAAATAGCATGCCAAAGTAGTCTTCAGAATTCTGGCGGCATTGTTGCTTAAACCAAAAACCTTACAGACAGAAATTATTCCTACCGCTTGGCATTAATGTCCTATTTATAAAGCTCACGTTAACAAGAAGTACCAAAACATCTCCCTTGTTATGTACCTGTATTTGCGAAAGTTGCAAATTCTACACACCACAAGTAATTGCTAAATGTGCCAAATAAATTTGTTACCAATTGGGTTCAGTTTACCTGCAGGCTGCCACGTCACAACCACTGCCTGATTATATCTGTTTCAGAGCATCCCCTAGCAGTGGGTTTTGTATGCTGTGTCCTGCAGGTTAGCCCACACGCAAAAATACTAGCATTTCCCCTAACGCTGGCTTGACTTTTATTTTTTTCCCCTTGGTGATACGCAAGGTAACACTGTGAACTAAAATCAAGTACAGAAGCAATATTTTACCTTCACGGAGCTTCTTCTGGCCAGTTCTAACCCTCAAGGTAACCCCAAGGAGCATCAAAGCAAAATATATCCATCCACGCATCATCCTGATGAGATTGTTCACATTAAGACACCACACCAAGCAGCGTGCTCCGATGTGAAGATGCCCCTCTTTTCCATACAGCAAAGACACCCCCTCAAAGGCAAAGCAGTGCAAAACGCAGCGCAGACGCCCACAACACTGAGGCAGCACAGGCCACAGTGTAGCGCGTGAGCAACCCAAGCACAGGAATGAGAGCAAGACTCAAGCTCATCTGTCAGTTTTACTGTTACGTGAGGTGTCTCAGAAGCAAAAACAAACTAAGCAAAATTTTGTCGGTTTTATTCTGTTGCAGAGGAAGAAACCACGTAAAGCAATAAAATAAATGCTCCCACCCCAAACTCAGCATCCACAAAAGCTCCCATCCCACGTACTGTCGCTTCCTATGTGATTAGCGGTGCCAGTAGAGCTGCGTATCAGACAACAGCTTACAGAAAGGACAAATCATCCCCCCTTTTCAAACATCTGAGTGTTTTAATCTTATGACTTTACCCCTGCCCAGACAAACTCATTCAAGACGGCTACTACTGGACAAATAATTTCACACTGCAGACTCTGTTTCTCCCACGTAACTTCACTGAATTCAGATTAATTACTTCCATTCTAAACAGCCTTTTCCAACCTTCGTTCTTATGAAGTTGCAAAGTTCAATAAGCAGCAACAGCAATCCAGTGCCTGCCAAAGCTGCTCAACCCTTTCCCTTGCCCAGCTGTTTGCTCTTATCCCTACACATAATTGCTTTGCACCAGCCCAAACGTATGTTGTGTCAAACCTTAAATCAAACGAAGGATCCAGCCTAACTGACCAATAATCCAAAATAATTCATTTTCAGCAGGATCACATCTATACCCCAATTTGCTCTGTGATGCCACAAACAACTATACGAGCACAAAGGTGGACTATTGCAGAGAAGGAGTAAGTAACCAGGATGGAAAACCAGCTGGACTGTTTTGCTGCTGCTAGCAAACATGCTAACTTCCGCCACTCGTATTAAGAAGACTAAGCATCCTATCTGGGAACAGCAAGCAAGGACAGGCTAGGCTGCTTCTGTTGCCAACAGCAGTTGACACTTACGCCTGAGCTTTTTGACAAGCTAGAGACTTCACCACACTATGTCTGTCCCCACAAACAACATACTAAGATCTAAGGTTAAAGCCGTGTTCTAGTACCACATTCATTTTAATTTCTATCTCATCTTTCATGTACGAGGTTCCCGCTTCCTGACCTACTGTAATAATAAGGCTAGAGAATTTATTGTATACATTACATGGCAAGAAGGTCCAGCCCCATTTGAATGGCTCCAATTTTCACTTTAACAAAGCCACTTTTCAGATTCTGTGAATTACAGGAATGATTACCCTTCTTCACCTTCCAATGAGGGTCTCTGCTTTTGTTTTTTTTTTTTTTTCCTTTTTTTTTTTTTGTTTGGGGGGGGGGGGGGGCTTTATTTAGATCAATTCATTTAGGGATTCAGTTAGATCAAAACACCTTCTCAGTAGGTTTACTCCCTCCTTCAACACGTGATTTGAGCTTTTGAAATCTGATGGCTTTATTAACTACCTCGCTATGACAGACTCCGCCTTTTGGCCATGCCCACGTTCCAGCCACAACTACTTTTCACAGGGTCTCTGTTCTCCCACTATTAACCTAACAGAGTTCAACACTAGCAAATGCAAAGTCCTGCACCAGAGACAGAATAAATCCATGCAACAGGACAGGTTGGGGACCAAGCGGCTAGAAAGCAGCCGTACAGAAAAGTGCAGACGTACAGAAAAGTGCAGACAAGAAGCTGAACACTAAGCTGAGAAGCACGCTCTCACTAAAAACACGGCCTCTGCACACCGAGCTGCGTTAACAGAATTGCAGCCAGGAGCTGTAGGGCAGCGCTTATTTGCCACCGTTAGGCACCTCTGAAAGCGCATCGCTCTGGTACTGAGTGCTGGGCTCCTCTGAGCAAGACAGATGCTGAAATAGGCAGGCAGAGAATACGATGAGTGAGGGGAGACTGAAATAACTGACCTCGCTAGGTCTTAAGAGGCAGCGGCTAAAGAGGAAGCGGAGGTTTGCTGTCTTCAACTACTTAACAGCACTGGATGCAGAAAATGGAGACAGAGATATCCCAGGGGACGATGAGCAGCAACTAACACAAGTTGCAACATGGAAATTCTCCATCAGGAAAATAAAAACAAAAACCTACCATGAGGATAGTCAAGCATTTGAACTGAGGCCCAGAGGAGCCTCTGCAAGTGTCTCCATCCTCTCCATCCTCACAAATATTCCAGCTACTTTGGATCAAGCCCTGAGCCAGTCCTGCTTCAAGTAGGTGTGTGTGTTGTTCTGGTTTTAGTTTTTTGTTTGTTTGTTTGTTTTTTGTTTTTTTTTTTTTTGGGGGGG
>NC_048893.1:43873307-43889862 GCF_011077185.1 Oxyura jamaicensis | reverse complement strand
GACACCAGATGACTTCTTAAATTACTGTCGGATTATTCCTCTTTTCCTCTTGATTTAGGTTACCGTGCAGTTTTACCGGGTGAGCGCTGCCTCAGCAGCCCCCACCCGCTCCTTGTGACTGAAGGGATCGCAGGGGCTCCCGCTGCTCCTAACCCTTCGCCACACTCCCCGCAAGACAAACTCCCTCCGCGCTCCCAGACCGCAATTTCACTGCGGACGGCCTCAAAGCGCGCGACCCCGAAGCGACGCCCCACCGCCGAGCCCCCCGGGCCGGGCAGCCCGCTCCGCGCAGGCCTCCCCGCAGCGCCCCGGGGCCGGGCACGCCGCAGCGCTGCCGCCGCCCGGCCCGGCCCGCGCCTCGCGGGGCTCCTCTTACCCGAATTTACCGCCAGCGGCGCCGCCATCTTAGCGAGAGGGAGGGGCAGCGGCGCCGCCGCCTGCGGAAGGCCCAGCAGCGCCGCGGGCTGCCCGCCGCCGCGCCTCCACAGCGCGGGACGGTGCTCGCGGCCCGGCCCGGCCCGGGTGAGACCCGCAGGCGCTCCCTTGTCCCGCTTCGGTGCTGCCCGGCGAGCCGGGGAGGCGGACGAGCGGCCGCTCCCGGGCCGGAGCGCGGGCGGGCCGCAGGCAGCGGGCGGCGGGGCCTGAGCCGCGGCCTGACGGGAGCTGTAGGCGAGGATGGGGAAGCGCAAGGGGAGCGGGTGGGCCGTGACGGGATGGAGCCAGGAGCCTCACGGAGCTCCGGGCTAACACCTGCACCCACAGACCTTAAACGCCGCTTTTACTTCATTCACACACGTGCACACCCCTTCTTGTCCTGTTAAAGGCAATCCTTCAGCCCTGCTTTATAAGCCACGCTCAGTTAATAAAGAAAAATACCTGAAGTTAGATGCAAATCTAGTGGAGTGGTTTCTATTTAAGAAACAACAACAAAAAAGTTAATGTCTTGTGACGTTATTTACATGTAATTAAAACAGTAATATCCACTTAAAAACAGTAGACAAAGTTTTTTTGATCGATCTCGTGAGCGAGCGTGGAGCTTTTTAAAGGGATGTTTTTCTTGGTCTTCAGCGGTAAACTAACGTTTACGATTTGTGTAGAGGGAAGAAACAGCCCTGACAGAGGTTATGCTGTGAAGAAAGCTGCTTTTAAATACAAGAAAGTACCAGGAGTGGAGTAAATAAAGGAAAAGAGACATCTGTACATGTGCCTAGAGCTAAGGAATAGGTATCAGTATCTTAGGAGTCTCCCATATCTGAAGTCAGCATACTATCCTCTGTCCCCATGGTAATCGTCTTATACAGGAATTCCCTCCAGTTTTACCTTTAAGGTAAAAGATTCCACCAGAGATACGTATTCAATAGTTTCTCCTCTTGGACTTTATTAAAGCAATATTTCACCTGTTGTGAAATAGCATCCAACAAAGTAGGCCCTTGGGGAACTGGCAAAATAAGTATCTTTGTTCTCTAGATCTTCAATATGACTGGATGGCAGAGTGGGCAGTAGAGAGAGAGCAGTGGTCCTGGGGTGAGAGCGACTTGGCAAGACATAGGAAAAAGACACCAAAATGAGAAGGCTTCTGGAGAAAGAAAAGAAATTTTAAAAGGGGTTGGAGGAGTGTCCTGCCCAGAACAGCTTCTCACAGAGTTCAAAGGATTAACCTGTTCTCCTTAATTTGACCTAATTTGTTCATTTAGTCCCAGGGCTTATATTTCTTTGAGATACAGCTTTTTGTGGTCTTATCCATGAGCTTGAACAGATCTATCTATAATAGAAATCAGATGACTGATAATAAATTATTTAGTTTGCTGTGGGAAGAAAACAGTGTCAGGTAAGAGACAGAAACAGAAAATAAGCAAAGCTGTTCCACAAGCAGAACTAATGCAGCCTGGGCACAGCATCTCCTACCTTCTCCTGCACACCCATTGCTGCAAAGCCACATCTCTGCTGCTACACTGCCCACATGCCACCTAAAGACTGGGGGTTTATGAGAGGAAAGCGGGTGGGAATTGTGATACGTTCAGAGACACCTGTGCTGATCAGCTGGCCACAGCAAGCTTAAGGGATAGCTAGAGGTTTTACTTCAATCTTTACAGTCATAGTGGCCTGCCTTTATTTTGAGCTTTTTCCTTTTCATTTTCCCTGACTTCTGCAAAACTTGTGAGGACATAAACTTTTGAGTCCTTTTACCCCTTGATCATATTAGGCTGGACTTGGCTCAGGAATTGCAACAGGTTCAAAAGCTACTCAAAATGTTTGGCAGGCTGAGTGTGATTTCCTAAGCCTGGTTTCCTTAAGAAACAAGGCCAAAAAATAAATAAATAAACAAAACAATTTTTTTAAAAGCTTTTCCCAGACATTCAGAGCTATCATATTGCTTTTGGCATTCAGATGCAGCCAGATTGCACACACATTTTTTTCATCTCTTGGAAGAAAAAAATCCTGTCTAACCACTGCAGATTGAAGATGCTAAATTTCCAGATAATTCTTTTGGGTCCTTTGCCAATGGGCCACCAGTCACATAGCAATGTGAAGAAAAAAACTCCATGAAAAGAGCAGATGGTATGGGATGGGTCACTGAGCAGTTGAACTTCAGAAGAAAAATACCATGCTTAGCTTCAGCTGTGTAGCATTTATTTTACTCTTTCTCTGTTGGCAGTGTGATTTTTTTTTTTTTATGCAAAACAGTTGTGACGGTACTACTCCTAGGACAGATGAAGGAAGAGTTGCAGGTAGATACACCATACATCCTAAACGTATTTATGTCAGCATAGATGCATTCATCTGTGCTTTGATGAGTAGGCAAGTCCATGGCTAGTAATTCTTTGCTTATTCTTGCTTTATTGGCTGTCCTTTAATTGAGGATCTTACTGTTTGCCTGGTTTGTTAAGCTATTTTTGCTAAGTCACTATAGGAAATGAATACCTCATTCCTCTTCCTAACAATAGCTCTTAGGAAGTTCTCCTCCAAGCCAACTGGGTTCAGTGAAGGACACGTGCTTCTTTCATCCATAATTAGAGGATGGAAATCTGTGTAATATATCAAAGGTAGGCTGGCACTGAATGCCCGAGATGGATATTAATTCCTCTGGATTCCAGGGAAAGGAGGTCCCCAGATTGCCTGCAGGGTAGTGAATTCTGCATGTGCCACGTGAGATCTTGTATAAAGCCTGCTATTTTCTGTAGGTAGCAATAACTGCTAGTAAGAACTAAAATTAGCTGCACCATGGATGCCTGATCTTTGACTGGAAATTCTAGATGCTTTGTGATGTAATACAGAGGTAACGTTATTATTATTTAATAATATTAAATCTAGTCATTGCTTTTCATAGTCAAATCACATACCATGATACAAAGATAACAATAACGATAATACAATTTATTTAGTTTGCATTTTATTATGATTAGGAAGAACAATTGCTAGTAATAAAAAAGTTTTTTCTAATGCCCAGGAGGCCATCCATAATCTCGTACCTTTAATCTTGAGTGCAGTCATGGGGATCATAACCTGTGTGATTAACAGAAATGAAAAGCCAAAGTATTTTCTGCCTGGCAGCTGAAGAAGATGCCCTGTAGACGTAAACCTACATAAATATAGATGAGCATTTACATTTTGAAAGATTTGTTTTTACCCAAAAAGTCGAAAGTATTTCTGGCTACTGCTTAGACCATAAAACTTACTTCCTTGAGCTCTTATTTTGACTGACACTAACACATCTCAGTTTACTCATCTGTAAAAATGGGTGTAACATTTCACAGTAGCCTGGAATGCTGATCAACTGGATCTTTAGCCTGGCCCTATCTGAACACAGAAAAAGAATGTGGTTTTGGGTTCCGTTAAGTTGGCGGAGTAAAATCCCTGAATTTTCTTACCACGCTGGCTAATTTTCCGGAAAACTTCTTAGCACTCTAATCCCGTCTTTGTAGCAAAAAGGTGTGTTTTATACATCAAGATGATTAGCTCAGCTGCAAATCTGAGAAGAAAAGTGTAAGACCTTTCTCTGCAGTGATTCTCAAGAAAATAACTTTGTAATTTCTCTGTCTTTCATCCTAGATATTTCTCCTGTCACCATGGTTTCTAAGCTCATCGGAGAAACTGTGTGAGGTTGTTGCTAGCTTGGAGAAGTGGTTTATCTAGTCCAAGGCAACAAAGAGCTAAATGTTCACAAAGTTGTACGAATACCTTCCTCAGGATCTGGGAATGGAGGGAAGGGAGCTGAACAATGGTCAATGTTGTCCTCCCTGTGTTAGGAAAATTATTGACAATCAACATCAAGTCGCAAATAAACGCCTTGATAAGATGAATCAGTAATTTCCCTGCTTGACAACTGGGTATTTGTGATCCCCGTCTGAGCTGCAGAGGTAAATTGAAAATACCATTCTTGCCTGTGTGATGTCTCTTCAACTATTTTGGCAACTTTTTGCTAATACCTGCTTTGGGGTCCTGAGAGCTCTCTGTCTTTTTATTCGTTGTTCTCCCAGAATTAAAATAGCTTTTGTCTTCCTTTTTGTAATAATTTCTTCATTTAGCATCTGAAGGGAATGCAGCAGTTATTAATGTAGGATATAGTCAGGTTATTGTAGTGTTGTAACTGCTAGTAATTGATAACAAGAGGTGAAGAAACATACAACATGGAAAATGACAGAAAAGCAAAGTACAAGCCAAATGGAGATATTTGATATAGTCAGTAGACATGTTGGCACATCAGCTGCCTCATTGATATTCATTCTGTTCAGGGATTTCCGTATCAGATTTACAGATGGTTGATGTTTTTGCTAGTTGCCAGTCCCACAATTTCAGACTTTGCTCTGAAATTCACACTGAGCTCTTTCCAAAGCATCTTGTATATACCTTGTAGGATGAATTGTACACCTAACTTTTGGATTCTCATCAGAGAATGGCTGTGCTGGATTAGGCGTAAAGCCACAGAAGTGTAATGAGGTCACTTTGGCAACACTGAAGGTATGCACAAAAAAAAAGTTGCACAAAAATGCCTGGGCTAAGAATGTAAAGCACAGGGGTACTTTAAGCAGTGGTGATACAGGAGATGGGAGAGAAAGCATCCTGACAGTCATAACATGAGCCAAATTGGAAAAATCAGGACTTTATATTTATAAACTGAATGAATTTGATGGGAACCAGCATGACTTGGGAAAAAATGGAATCTGGCAATGCCTTCTCTGCTGCAACATAAATTTGCTTCACAAATTATACTGCCACTCTGTTAATCATTTTCCCATTGTTGTCCACTTCTTTGGCATTCTCTGGGTACAAGAGGGTAAGTTTCTCCATGCTGAAAATATGTGCAGAATTTGTCTTGCACAGTCTGACAGTCAGTTACTGAAGTACTTTCCCTGTCTTGATGCTCTGAGATAGCCTATTTGAAAGAGAAACCTGTATGAATAGGTAACATATATAGGTAACAGGATTTGCTTCCTGCTCCAGTCCATTTTTGTTTTGTTGAAATTTTCTAAGGATCAGGAGTAATTATCCTCAGCAACAAGAATGTGCAGGACATGAACAGAACAAATTCAATTTCTGAAAGGGGCAACTGTATTAATTGTCTCTGATGCCAAATTATTTCAAGAGAAGTCACAAATCTGTTAAAGTCTCCTCCTGCCTTATTTGGTTGTGACTGTGCTGCAGAAGGATAATGAGAAGCAATAGGAGCTGTGCACATGTAATAGAGCAATTGTTGAGACCACATGTTCAATAACTCCTACCAAGGTGACACCTTAGATGTTGAAGCACTGAACTGTATTACGTGCTTGAGTAATCAAGGCTGGCGATTATGGCTATGCTCATTCAGTTGCTTGAGTGTTTAATAGTAGAATAGTGGAAAACCTTTATCTTAGCTGCAGGTTTCCAAGCGGCATGGCACATACCACTTTCATACCTTCCTTCTAGATGGCATCAGATAGCCAAAATGAATTTCCCTAATCATTCAAGAACATTCCTATTTAAGTCAGACAAAGCTAATCCTCTGTCTTTGAAATGTAGTGCTGAAAAACACCTGGTCAGCTAATATGAACTCTCAAACAAAATGAGACCTAACCAAAAGATAAATTTCTCAGAGTTAATCGTGTGTGTCTGCAGGTGTCCAGCACGGTGGAATGGTAATCTCTAAGGTCCTTCTACAAGTCAAAACTACTCCTATCATAAATTAACTTCTGTGGAATTATTATGGATAATGAAGCATACTTAGGAGAATAGTTCACTACAAAGTTAATAACCTAGTGAAAGCTGCGTACAAGAAACACCAATTTCAGGAACAGAAATTCAAAGGTCAAGAACTTGCAGGAAAAAAAAAAATAGTGGCCCACATTCATCATCATGGTTGGTATTTGCATCAAGGGTCATATCAGTTCTCAGACAGCAGTAATTATGGTTATGATCTCAAGATAGCTTTACATCTTGTGCTACCTCTTTACAAATGGCAATCAATATTTGCTTGGAAATAATACTCAGAATGTGTCACTTGGCTGCCTTCCTAGGCATCTTTCTATTAACTTTTTTTTTTTTTTTTTTTTTTTTAATATAATGCATAATACTTTCACTCCTATTTAATTTGCAGTCTGTCTGTAGAGACAAGAAGTTGCAGTAAGTCCAGCCCAGGAGCAGCTTGAGGTACTGTCTCGTTCTAAGACACCAAGGAAAAGGTTTGCTTGTAGGTGTATTTAGAATATATTCTAAGCTATGAAAAATACCATAAAAATGAGGTGGCCTTATTTTTAATGAAGATTTGATTGTACATTTTGGGTGACTTAGTTTGACGTTTTTATCCTGGAAGATGGTAAATGTGTTTCAAAGTGATTTTTCCAGAACTTCTGAGTAATTTAAGTGTAAATTTTGTGGTCAAGCCGGCATTATAGGAAGGCTTAACGCCTCCCTTTCACTGGGGGAGTTCAGATCATTTTTCAGGTTGTGAGAGGCTTGCTATATGCACCCTCTCCTCTGCTTAACTCATCTCCCCTACCTCCCGTAAAGGTTGGAGGTGACTTTGGCACTGTACACCCTCAATCCTTCTTGTTAGTGCCACTTCATTTTGCAAAATATAAATGAACTTTCACTGGATATGGAACTGAAGCCTGCCAGAGTGTCGTAGAGATAATTCCACCATTCAGATGAGTAATTTAATCTTTCAATCATCATCATCTTTCAAGATCATTCAAACTGATCTTTACCACCAGGTAAAGCATCTTTCTCCTGCGGTCTGTTTCAGTCTTCAACTCTCTTGGAAAAAAGCATCAGCCTCAATCAAAAGAACTGAGAGAAGCACAGTCAGGGTCCTCTACTGCCTTAGAGCTCTTGCTCAAGTAATGTAAGACTCAACCAATTTACTTTCTGCCTAAATCATGAAGAAATGTAACCTAAGTTCCTGCCACTTTGGAGAGTTCTTGAAAGCCTGGTCCATGTGTGAAAGGGGACACCATTTCCAGCAGGTCTGTGAACTTGACCAGCTATAACCTTTTTTTCCTTATGGGTGTTTTCAAACCAAGCCAATCTATATTACAAGGTTACTTTTTTTTTCCCTCCCTATTCTCAGCAAGAACAAAAACATGTTTATTTGTATTGATCACAACCACTCTTTTAATACTTTGGTTTTTTGCCTACTCAGATAATTCCATGAGTCATATAGCCCCAGTGCTCTCAATAGACAGATTGATCTAATCTAATAGTTACCTGTCTATTCTCTCCATTCATGGCTCCATAAAAAAGGATCCAATAATACGTTGCAAACACAGAGAGAATTAGGGGATAGTATTAATTGTTGATATTCAAAATTAAGAGAGAAGAGTAAGGGGACAGTCAGGAGGTTCTGCCACCACAAACAGCTAGTGTCACCCAGTGCGACACATGTTCTCGCATGATGCCCACATCCTTCTCAACCAAACCACGGCTGGAGTCAGCTGTGCCAGACAAAGACAGTCCTCAGCAGGCAGCCTGACTGCCAGAGCCAGTCAGCATGAGAGCTGCAGAGGTAGGACAGCAGGAATCACCTTTCGGGTGACCTTCTGTCACATGTGGTGACATGAACAAAAACCCAAGCTCAGCCTTTTCCCAGCACGCAGCGGGCACACCTTACAGGTAATTGTGCTGTCAGTCTACTCTTCTGCATTTACAAGCCCTCTGCAGACTGAGCTGCCCAGTCTCACGTTTAGAGCTTTTATTTAAAACAATTTCTTGGATTTCACATGTGTGAAAGCTTCAAAGAGGGTTTAAAGCAACCAGCCTTTTGAACTCGTGTGTGTTGAATTTCTTGGAGGCTTCTCTCATGAACCGGTTGCTTCATGACGTTTAGAGCTGCTGAACTGTAAAGGCCTATAAAAGAGACAGACAAGTAATGAAAACCTAAGGTGGCTGTGTTTATCCTCTTAATTCCTCAGTTATCTGAGATGAAAGGTACCAATTAAAGGTGGATGCTGTGTCATAGCTAGGTGCTCTTAAGGAATCACACTACTCAGAGTATCAGCCAAGCGCCTTCGACAATTTGGATTGTTCAGTCACATCAACAATTAGAAAGCAGCGCCCAATAAAACTCAATTAGGCCATCATATTTGCTTTTGTACAGGAGTACAATAGAACCATTGTTATTCTTTCAGCAGTCTTACTTTAGATTTTGAGTCCTGCATTCTGTTTCTGCTCTTTGACTTCTCGTGAAAATAGTTGTACCTCAATAAACAGATACTGCACCTATTTAACTATTTTTAAATAAAATCCACATTGGAGTTTTTGCCTACTAGATTGAGACAAACTTGGATAAGAAGCTTGGATGTTAACTAGACGCTGAAGATGAAAAGATAACACCCTCATCTTTAAGATCTCAGCTCAGACTCACTGTTTGCCTGTCCTGAGGTGAGACAATATGATTTCATTCTGGTGAGAAGAGGTCTGAGAGATCTCCCTCTGATTTCTGTGCCTTTGAAGTTTGACAGAAATGAGTCAAGGTATATACTGCTCAGAAGAATGAGGAAAGGTATATATTATGCAGCAGGAAGAAAGTCCAGTGTCTAGATTCCTATCTGCAAAGAGGATTGAAGAGGAAGGCAACCAGCAGCTCACTTCCCTCGTCCCTAATTTTGGCAAAGTCTCCTTACCAAAGTGTGAAGTAGCAGGCTGCCCACCTGATCTTGATGCTTTTACTCTGCTGCTTCTGTACAGGAGAGTGAAGAAAGTGGCTGCCTGGAGACGGGCTGAATGAAAGGGTTGCCTCTGAAGGGCGACAAGGCTGCCCACGTGCAGCTAGCCTTTGGCAGAGCCTCCTGTTACGCAGCACCCTGTGCGTCTTGCTCTGCAGCGAATTCCCTGCTTTATTCTCTCAGCAGACTTCTTGTTACCTGCTGTTCTGATTAGTCATAGCTTCACCCTGAAGTCTTTTTATAATTCATTCCAACATAATATGCCTAGGAGATTAAACATGGCAGATTCTCGATACATTTGGTAGAATTTGGTGGGGGCCCAAATCTTTTTTGTATCATCATCCTGTACCAGTGTTTTCCACAGTGTGGGCCTGATACTTGGTATGGAAATCCTGTGTGGGAAACTTGTAGAATGAAACGATCTTTCAGAGAATGATGAATTTTCATTGTTCTTCACAGGAATTGCAAACGTTCACCTATTTTGGAAATCAGGTTACTTTTCTGGGATCCTGTGCAAACATAAGCATCTGAAAATTTTGAAAGTTGTGGCTTTTAGACATTTTATTCTTTTATTTCCTAGTTAGGAGAGATAGCGCTAGGAATAGACTAGAGCAAAAAACTCAGCATATCCTTCCTTCTCCACATGTCAATCCAACAACTGTGCAGTACCTTTTAAGGCCCAGCCTACAGTGAGTTTTTATAAAACAAACACCACCTCAGGTAAGAGTGACACAGATAAGCAGTGGAAGTGCTGACGGCACATCTGTGCAGAAGCTTTCCATGCAAAATTTTGTTCTGGTTTCCCAGAAATGATACTGATACAAAGAGAGTAAGGAGAAGAAAAGAAAACCTTAAGTAAAAATCAGCACATGATTTGCATGGTTTAGCAAAACGTGGCTCCTGTCACAGGCTGGCTGACTGCAGCTTAAAATAACTTCTTTAAGAATCAGAGGCATTTTGTCATTCCTTAAAAAAACAAGTGCTAGATTATTAGGAATAAAACAAACTGGGTCTAGCCAGGGCTTCAGTTCGACCTCTGGCCTGTTAACAGATTTTCACGCTATTCACGCAGTAATGTGACAATTATTTAAATGTTGCAGGGGAAAATATGGTGAACTTTGGAAATTCATAGGAAAGATGCAAAGCTATATATTAAAGTAGATAAATACCTGCCATCCTTCCGGTGTCTCTGTTAAGCAGAACACTATGGTCAGGATACCAGCCTGGTGTCTGACCCCCTGGCAATGAACCCTGCCCTCGGTGTCCCTCTGTCTGGCCCTGTAATGCCACAGGAGGGAAGATGCTGGAGGGAAGATGGAGCAGAAGGGGAAAGAGCAGAGCAGCACCAGGCACACAGTGCAGCTTTCGCTCTGTCAGCGTGTCAAGCGCAGGCCGTTAAGAAGAGGAAATGTCCTCTATCAGAACATAAAGGCCCAATTTCTCTGTACAACAAGCACATCCATGTCATACGGAGTCTTGGTTGCAGCTCTGCCTATATGCAAGACTGATCTTATTATTCTAGGATCTCTCATTCGTCATCATTACAGTCGGGTTCCTGCAGCTTCTTAAGGAACATACTCATATTTCTGATTAACAAATGCTTCACCTTTCCAATTTAATCTATTATTTTGGCTATCTAGCCTATCTAATCTCAGGCTTGTCTCTCTATCAGCATTATTTATACAGCACAAAATTAGCTGCAGTCGCGCACATTCCTTTGGCAAAAGGAAGTAGATCTGCCTGGAAAACTGCAAGGTTGCAGCTGGAGCTTGGCTGGTGCAATATATTTACAAGCACCAAAGTTCACCCCTGCCCCTTAGTGCAACGTCATACTTTCTTGACCGGCGAGCTCCAGCCACGCCTGGCCTGTGCAGAACGTGAACTCTCACACCGCTAAAGCCTGTGGACATTCTTTTCACGAACACTTTCTGTTTGTACGGTGGCCATGGAATCAATACACAGTATAAAGTATTGCATTTTCCCAAGTCGTGCACTTTTTATTTGGTCTCAGCAAATCCCATATGGCTGAGGCATTTTTATAAGAATGCAAGCAATTCTGAGCTCTGTAGAAAATGCTGATTGCTGCTGGATGCAGGCAGAGGGCAGAAGAGGAAAAATGCATTCCTTTCAATGCACTAATATAGAAGGCAATTAAGGAATACGACAATAATGAGCAATAATTTTCTCTCATAATGTATGTTGTGCTTTAAAGAGCAGGTGAGGACTGACCGAAAACAATAACAAGTAACATAATGAAGTCCTGTCTACACAGGGATGTTACTTCAGATGTTTTCGATGAGCTGTCTCGAGTGTGTTCACAGAGATTGTTTTGAAGTGACTGGGCTTTCAATGTGCATGAATGAACCCCAGGCCCACCAGCTATAAGCTGCGTCGAGCTCACAGGAGGATTCTGTCCACTCTCGCAACGATTTTCCCTTGTTGCATAACGTGATGTGGTTTATTTGCTGTCTGGCCCCTGAGTGCCCTCTTCTGTTACAAGATCATCTGGATTACATCTAGATGAATGCTGGTGGCTTCCTTTGCAGTTCCAGTCCCGCCAGCCAAATTCACGCGCTCCCTAGAGCAGCACCTCTTTTCTTCCCCTGATATTGTCTCATGGGCTGTGTGTAGCACAACCAGACCTGCCTTTATGGCGGTGCCTCAAATAATAGGATTTGCCAAACTGAATGCAAGAGAGAGGCAATCCTGAGAGGTGGAGCAGTGCCACCATAATGCAAACACTGGCTGCAAGAGCACAAGGGGCGTGAGCAAGACCTTCAGGACTTTTATTTTTAAATCCCCAGAACTGGGTGAGTTGGAAAAGATTTATGTGTGAGCTTGCCACTGAACCCCGGTATTGTAATGTACTTGTGTGATTTACAACAGCTGTCAAATTATGTCACTTCATACAGGGAGTTGTAGAGCTATTTGTTTCAAACCACTACCCTGAAATGCAAAGACTGAAATTACAAAAACGCCTTTTGAAATCCAGAGATGGTCAGTTTGCAAGTGCTGCTGATGGAAATACTGCTGCCACATCCTGTATTCGACTGGAGTGCTGCATCTCCAAACCAGGTAATATCTGGATGCCATCACTGGCGGTGGAAATGAGCTGTGTGAACCACGAGCCTCTCTCCACCAGTCTGGCACTGTCTTCCCCAGTGCGGTCGTTGTGGCCTTCCACAAAGGAGAATCCAATCTACGTCCCCACCTCATGCTGCTTGGCTGCACTTCTGGCCTCGCTGCTGCTTTTCCTGCTGCTCAAACAACACGGAGGCCCAGCATGAGTTAAAGGGAAGGCAGATTGCAGGGCAGACATATTTATTGCAACAGTGGATGCAGAAAGGGAAAAAGCAATAGCAGATTTAATTTGGCTCATACGTTGCTCAGCACACTGAGCTCTTAGCTCCTTTCACGTTTTATGAGACGAATTACCAAAATTAAACATTTCAAAATGCTGACATTATGAGACACTTATAATCAAATCTTTAGCAATATCAAATCCTTGGATTCAGGCCAGTCACTCTAAAGTCTGTTCTCTTCTAGTGCACATGGTGCTGACCTTCATGTGCTACCAGCGATCTTAAAGCAAAGACTGCCTCCCATTTTACTATGCACAGAGCAAAGTGATGCAACCTCCCTGCTCATCTGTATGGCATCTCTCATTTACTTCTGCAGTTGAGTATTTTTCAGCACTCTTCTGTGCAATGCCACATACTCTTCTGATTTATCTACCACCTTTTTCAGTAAGACTTTTGCCTCATCTCTTGGAAACACACTTCAAGGTAAAATCCCTGCCAAGGTGCACATAGTCTGCAAACTTGAATCCTGTTCCTCTTCACCTCTCAGAAGTTCAGGATCTTTCCTTCTTCCCATTCCAGAACCAGCACAGGCTTTCTATAGAACAGAGTAAAGCGAGAGGCATCTGTCTTTGTTACATGCAACCAGGTTCCCTGGGAACATCCATTTCCTAGGGGAGCCCAGTCTGAAAAAGAATATGGGAATGACATACCAAAATAAAGAAAAAAGGAAAAGGAAAGAAAAATTAAAAAAAAAGAAAAGAAAAGAAAAGAAAAGAAAAGAAAAGAAAAGAAAAGAAAAGAAAAGAAAAGAAAAGAAAAGAAAAGAAAAGAAAAGAAAAGAAAAGAAAAGAAAAGAAAGAAAAGAAAAGAAAAGAAAAGAAAAGAAAAGAAAAGAAAGAAAAGAAAAGAAAAGAAAGAAAAGAAAAGAGAAACCTATTATCATGGGCACTGTGTTCAGTGTAGAAATGACAAATATTTGCAATTTGTCTCTGGCAACCAAGGCACCATAATGATGAGGAACATGAGCCTCGCAAGCTGCTCAATGCATGAAAAACGTTTCAAAAGAGAAAAGGGGAATAGGAAGGAGAAGTCCATGGATCCTGTGAATGGATTTTAGTGCAGAAGCCAGAAGGCACAAGATGAGCTGGAAGGATGCTGCTGACAACTTGTGTTAGCTTGCATGCCAGCATCTAGATTCAGAAGAGTTTGGGACAAGGAAAATGACATACAGGCAACTTTGCTGGAAATTGTGCAGAAGGAAGCAGACCTCTGAAGAATATTAGGATTTTATATGCCTACTAGTACCTCAAGTGAACCCTGAGGTTAAAAAGAGTAGCGTTGACTTGCTGTAGGTCCCCATGGATTTCTGTGCCCTTTCCAGAGTGATTTCTGCTTTCATTTGCAGAGGTAGGGGCAGTTAGCACTTAAGGTGTGTTGTGCCAGAGTTAAGCTGAGTGAGTAAAGATTACCACGAAAAAAATGGCAGAAGCATCCCGAAGTTCTCATCTTTCCCTAATAACACTGATTCTTAACAAAAGCAGTAACAAAGATACATTTCTTTCATATATTTGGCTACAACACATTCATTTTTCACCAATATATTCTCTCATTTAAAAAAGAGCAGGACGAAATCTCTCATCCTGCTTCCCTGAGCAGTTTGGACACCTCCTGCTTCTCTCATAGATTTTGAGCAAGACATGGTGAGCATCTGTCACTTGCAGCAAATATTGATCAGAGTGTTTGTAAGGCTCCTCCACCTGCCCTTCATTTTTCCAACAAAGCCCTTCATTATTATTCTGCAGTTACTCAGAAGAGTCATATAGTTCCTTTATCCAGCACATTTGCCCAGTTAGAGGTGTCATTAGCCATAGGAGCAGAAAGATGTCTGGGTCTCCCAGACTGACAAAAGAAATGGCAACATCATTAACATCCATAGCAGTCCAGGGAGCAATTCTTACTGTTGGTGCAGTAAATAAGGCTGAATTTCTAAAAATCCTGTCATCAGCTATTGTGTATCATTCTGCACTAATACTTGTGAACTTTCCATACTAATCAATGAGGCTCTGCAGAAGCTTGGAAGAAACATTTTTTTTTTCTTTTTGAGGAAACCCGAGTGTCAGTATGAAATACAGGTGCACACATCCAACTGCTGCTTCTAGCACAACTCAGGAGCATCAGCTTTCCAAATCTTGAATGATTTTCTCAGTACTAGCACACTGAAACATGTGCTCGGTCTGTATTTCCAGCTATTCATCTGGCTGTCTGTGCAGATGCTTTGCAGCTTTTACCATCTTGAAGTGTATCAAAATGTGGCCATGTAAGTAAGAGTAACCTATCGAAATAACTACCTTACTTAAAAGCAAGAAAATAATTAATTTAAAGACATCTTAAACCTAACGATGGCCACCTTAAATCTAACAATGGCCACATAATGCCTCTTACAGCAGATGTGTGCTGAAATTTGTGTTCATATGGGGCTCAGCAAAGGAGTAGGAACAGCCTCTTAGCAAGAGCAAGACTCCTCAGCAGTGGATTAAAAAAAAAAACAAAACACCAAATCCACTTAATAAACAGCCTTAACTCTGATCCATGAATCACAGCTCTTAGATGTATTAGTTTAATTTTTCTTTTAGAGTCAAAGCACTTTTATTCAACAGGAAGCATCGCCAGGTGTGTCACCAACTACATTCCTTATGTAAGTTTCTTACATAATAGGTACTTCTGGAGCTTAATCATTTATATAGAGCTTGATATGAAAATGTGCAAAACACACACCTTTTGAGAAAGTCTATTATTTTTATATATATTCATTGGAACTTGATTATTATGTAGCTATAGCTATGATGTATATGTTATAGTTGAAGATGCAAACATGGAATTTCTCGTATATATAGCTCTTTCAATTCCATTGTACGCTTTGTTTCCAAAAGAGCATTGCATTTGTGTTACACATGTCAAGACTACCAATGAAAACTATTTATTTTTATGCAGGCTTGGAGCTTGCCTATAGCCAGAAGCGGTAAAGTGAATTCATTGAGCTTGATGTTTCAGATATACTTATATTGATATAAAACTTTGTATGCAGGAGGTAACATTGGCTTGTTTGGGGAAGGAGAATAAGCCAAGCCGCCACGAGGCACTGTGTTGCTAGCAGAACAGGCGTGTGGTGAGAGGCTGTATGAGTACATTGTGCTTTAAGATACGCATGTAAAGATGAAAAACATCACATTGCTACATGAATCGGTTATACTGATCAAGAGCGCATTCTGTGATGACCACGGTGATGAACACCTCTCACCTAGCAGCTGCAGAAGTTAAGTAAAAGCCTCGGGTGGGTATTGCCGTGGCAGAAGTCCCAATAGCTTGTGCGCGGGAGATAAGCGGTGGCTGAACAGCCAGGGTGAAGCCGCATGAGCTGGGCAGGCGCTGCCACCGGAGAGGCAGTAAAAGTGCCTCGTCTTCTTGTCTGGTATCTGAGCTCCTGAGGGTCCTTGGTGCGCTACGGGGGCTGCAGGCACAAGGAGGGGGATTTGCAGGTTCACGTGTACCAGGCCCGCGGCCTGGGGTGTTTGGTGCCTGCGGTAGAAAGAAGAGGCAGCAGCAACGTGGTTTTGCCTCAGTTTCTGTCACCAGAGACCAACGAGGCGAGTCTCCGTCGGGACAGGGATCCTTCCCTCCGGGCTTTGCAGGAAGGAAGACGCCCCTGTCAAAGTCACTTGACAGGATTTGCCTGAATTTTGAAACTGGAGAGGGGGAACCCAGCAGACGCCTGGTGCCGCGCCTCTGGCCGCTGCCCCTGGCCCGGGGGGGGGCTGGGGCTGAGGGGGGGTCCCCGTTTTTGCGGCCCCGCTCGGAGCCGGGCAGGAGGCGGCGGGACGGCCCCCCCCCGAGGGGCGGCGAACGGAGCCGGGAGAAAATAATAATAATAAAAATAAGAAGAAAAAATAAGAAAAAATAACAAAACGAAGCGACGGCTATGGTAGGGGAAATGAGAAAAAAAAATAAATAAAATGAAAAAGGAGCCGGTGCGCCGGACCTGTCCGGGTTTAACAGCCAGCAACAGGTGGCTGCCACCGCAGCGGGCTGCGGCCGGGGACCCCCGGCGCGGGGCGGCTC